>NW_007245635.1:252265-257811 GCF_000164805.1 Carlito syrichta
AAAAAAAAAAAAAAAAGAAATAAAAAAAAAATTATCCCAGTGTGGTGGTGCATGTCTGTATTTCCAGCTACTTGGGAGGCCTGAGCCCAGGAGGTCGAGGCTGCAGTATGCTGTGATTGTGCCACTGTACTATAGCCTAGGTGACACAGTGAAACGCTGATTCAAAAAAAAAATACACTGAAGAAATATCTATATTTAAATCTTTCTAAGTCACTAGACATGGCATGTGATTGCCCTTAGTCCATGGTGGAATGAACTTGTAAGTCTTAAATGACATTCACACTCTCCCCACTGAATGTAATATGGCCTGCTGTAACTGGATATTTGAACTTTGAGGGGCCCATTGTCATCTTATGACGATCTTTGGCCCTTATATTTATGGGTTGGTTTGGATGGTTTTAAACCACACATAAAGGTCTTAAGAGTTTCTTTATCTAAGCACTATATAAAACCATAGAAGTCCACATGCGGTGTGGGTCATATCTATAATGCCCCCACTTTGGAGGCTGAGGCAGAAGGATTAACTTGAGGCCAGGAGTTGGAGTTGGAGACCATTCTGGACAACATAGCAAGATCCCATCTCTCCAAAAAAGAATTTTATTTGTTTTGAGGAGAGTGAGTGTGTGTGTGTGTGTGTGTGTGTGTGTGTGTGTGTGTGTGTGTGAGTCTTTTCTGCTTCATCTTTTTTAAATCACATTTTATTTGTGATAGAGATGTGAGGTACAAGTAAGGATTAACTACACAAGTAGGCTGCATGCAGATGAAGTTTGGACCTCCAACTGGCTCTCACTCCCCCAGTATAGGACTCGGTACCCTCTGTGTTGTTACATGCCCCCTGCCCCACCCAGCGACTGCTAATCCCTCCCTTGTGCTAATGTAATTAATGTTTAGGTCCCACATATGAGTGAGAATATGCAGTATTCAGTTCTTTGTTTCTGTGATAGATCACTAAGCATGATGGTCTCCAACTTTACCCAGTTCACTGTAAAGTCCATGATTTTGTTATTTATGTAATACTCCATCTTGTATATGTACCACATTTTCTTTATCCAGTCCACTTTTCATGGGCAGTAGGGCTAAATGCAAATCAAATCACGATGAGATACCCCCTAACTCCAGTAAGGATGACCATCATGAATAAATAAAAAAACAACAGATGCTGGTGTGCAGAGAAAAGGGAATGCTTCTACACTGTTGGTGGGAGTGCAAGCTAGTTCAGCCTCTATGAAAAGCAGCGGTGTTGCAATTCCTAAACGAACTAGAAATTGACCTTCCATACAATCCAGCAGTCCTGTCCTAGGAATACACCCGAAGGAACATAAATCATTCTACAAAAGAGACACCTGCACACGCATGTTTATTGTCGCACTAAAAATTTTTTTTTTTAACTTAGCCAGGTATGGTGATGTGCACGTCTGTAATCTCAGCTACTCAGGAGTCTATGGCGGAAGGATCACCTGAGTCCAGGAGTTTGCAGCTGCAGTGGTCCTGACCATGCCACTGTACTCCAGCCTGGGCAACAGAGTGAGACTGTCTCTCTTAAAAAAAAAACAAAAAAAAAACAGAGGAATTTGTAGGAGCAGGATAAGAACAGAGAGTTGGCTCTTTTATTTCAGAAACTGAATGAAAACTTGGATTTCTTCAAAGAAAGGAGAGACACTGGTGTGGACACTTGGCTGCTATACATACGTACGCAGGTGGCAGGGCACTCTGTGCATCTTCCTTGCTGTCCTCAGGGGAGGGGAAATCAAAAGCATCAATACTGTTGATCCAAATAGGTCATTATCAGAGTACAGACTACACAGTGTCCATCACTAGCCACAACTCCATGAAGTAGATACACCCTTTACTGATTCTAAAAACCCTGACTCTCCTGCCTTCCCCGAACCAAGTTCACATAAATGTTTCACAGCTTTTTACAGAAGGGTCAGGTAGGTACAACGCCAGTACGCTGGTGTGGCTTGTACACTGCACAAGGCATCTAGCCCAGGGAAGCACAGACTGAGAACCAGTCCATGTTCTGCTTGCCAGGCTCTAAGCCCGGGCACCAGCCCGTGTTCATACGGAAGAGGTGCCTTTCCTTCCTCACAAAGACGGAGTCTGCTGACCTAGTCGTGTGCCATAGGCCCAAGGATGCCCAGAGGCAGCTCCTTGTTCTCAATCGCCCATCCAGAGAACCTTTCTCTAATTCACACAGACATTCACAATGGGCTGGTATAAGCCCGGAATGATTGTCCAAGGTGTGTGCATGTATGCGTGGGTATGCACGTGCGTGCCCGTGTGTTATGGTGGGGGCTGCTGCCCAGAGTCACCATGCACAGGGCCTACCTACTTCTGGGTCATTCCTTTGCTCTAGGTCAAGGGTCAAGGGTCCAGCCTGACTTCGTGAGCCCTCTGTTGGGCATTTCACACATACGTTCTCAAGGTCACCCGAAAATATTCATTCCCCTATCATCCTTCTGTTTCCAAATTCATCTTTTCCAAAGCTCCGCCTCTACCTAACTATCCCTTTTCCCCCCAATGTACCAGCCCTCCCTAGAGAATAAGAAAGTGCTAGGATCCTGCTTTCCCCTTTTCCCTTGCATTTTGCATATTCCAAAATCACCAGCATTTGCTGAATGTCAGTAGCATTTTATTAGCTATCATTTAATGCTAATGAATTAGTCAAAACTTGGCAGCTTAAAACAGTAAATGTTTTTCTCTCAATAACATTTTTCTCTGTGGGTTCAAAATCCAGGAGTGGCTGAGCTGGGTCCCTTGTGAAGTTGGAAAAAAGTGGTCAATCAGGAAGGGAGTCTTCTGAAGAGTTGACCGTCTTCCAAGCTCCCCTACATGGCACTGGCTCCAAGTTGCTCTCTGGTTGTTGGTTTGAGGCCTCAGTTCCTCCCTAGAGTCTCTCCCTGGGGCTGCTGACAATGCAGGAGCTGGCTTCCCCGAAGCAAGTAAGCCAAGAGCAACTGAGAGCCGGTGAGGGGAGCATGAACAAGACAGAAGCCCAAGTGTTTCATAACCTAATCTCAGAAGTGACACATCACTTTGCCAAACACTGTGGGTCATCAGACCAACCCCAATACAATGTGGAGGATTACACAGAGGTATGAACACCAGGTGGTGGGGACCCTGGGGCCACCCTGAAGGTTGACTCCTGAAGATGTAATCCTCCTTCCACATCTGCCAGCTCAGCCAAGACTTTAATGCGAATCTTTAATTCTATGCTCACAACACTATAAAGCATTCCACCAACACATCCTGCGTTTTCCCATCTCCATGTCTTTGCTTCAGTAGCTAACTATAGCTTTTCTCATAAATGTCCTCTCTCTCCTGCCCTGCCCCGTCTGTCTCACTCCTATAATCTCACAGTTCTTTGTTGAATATCCTCCACTGTGGCACTTGTCACTGGGTTTTCTAGTATAAAAGCTAATGTCAGTCTAGTACAGTGGTGCATGCCTGTAATCCCAGTGTTTTGGGAGGCCCAGATGGAAGGATCACTTGAGGCCAGGAGTTTGAAACTAGCCTTGGCAACATAGTGAGTCTACCAAAAAATGAAATGTAAAAAAGTGAGACGAGAGCAGTGGCACACATCTGTGGTCCTGTCTCCAGGACTAGACTTGGAGTTTCTGGAAGGCAGGATGATGCCATTGATCTCTCTTCATCCAATCCTCATCACGAGTTCAGTGCGTTGCTTGTGGGGACTCAATGTCAATAAATATTGCTTAACCAAATTTCTCATCTGTATTCATGGAAGTGTTCATAACTATATAATCACATATCACTCTTTCCAGGAAAAATACACACATACACACACATACACACACACACTGAGAATGTATCTAAAGTAACCCCAAGGTCAGCAAAGCACAATAAACATATATAAATCCTCTTTAAAGAGATTCACCTTTATCCCCTACCTCAAAAAATTACCAAAAAATAAAAGTCCATGGAAAATTAGCAACTCAGAGGGCAATAGTCACCAAACACTTGAGGAAGAACCAGAAGACACACAGTCAGAGGGAAAGAAAAACCAAAGATTTCAGATGTTGGAATTATCAGATGCAAAATATTAACTATATGTCTAATTAATAAAGGTGTTGAAAATATTTGGAGTGCCTAAAATGCATAAAGAATTAGTATGCAGATTTGAAAAATAGCCAAGTAGACCTTTTAGAAATAATAATAATAATAAATGAAATTAAAATGCAAGACAGATATAACAGCAGAGTAGACACTGTTGAAGAAAGAATTAATGGACTGAAGGACGAATCTAAAGAAATTATCCAGACTGAAGCAAGAGAGATAAAATTACAGAGGAAATAAGAGATATGGGGATACAATGAAAGACTAATAACACAACACCTAACTGTTAGTGTCTAATCAGAGTTCCAGGATAAGAAAGAAAAATAATGTGGAAAAGACAATATTTGAAGAGATAATTGATAAAATCTTTACAGAACTGATCACAGACATCACTCTAAGAAGACAAATGAAATTAAAGCAAGATAAATTTTTTAAAATGTACAGCTAAGCACATCATAGTGAATATGTAAAATATCAGAGAAAAAAGATTTTTAAAGCAGCCAAAAAGAAATGACAGATAATCCGCAAAGAAGCAGCAAAATAATAGCTAGCTTTTCAACAGAAGCAATGAAAGACATTTAACAGTATCTTCAATATACTGAAAGAAATAAGTATTAACTCAGAATTCTGTACAAAGCAAAAATATCTTTCAAGAATGAGGGCAAAACAAATACAAGCAAAAAACAGACAGTTGGCCATCAGCAGAGTCTATGAAACAAAATTCTAAAGGATGTACTTTAGGGAAAAGAAAAGAGATCACTGACAGAAAGTCCAACTGCAAGAGAGAATGTATTATAATGTAGGAAATCAAAAGTAAGATTGCATAGGACAATTACACTGTCCTGAGAGGTTAAAAAAATTATAAGTAAAATTCAGGATAATTATATAATATAAATTGGGAGCAATATATTTGCAGTTGCCGTGTTCTAAGATTCTTGTATCTTTGAGAGGGAGATAAAGATATCGATTAACCTAGGCATTGTTAACTCAGAAAAATAGGCATTGTTAGATTAATGTGTGTTTTCATTTCTATGCCAGATACAGCATGAAAATAAAATATACAACTTCCAAACTAGTAGAGGGGGAAAAAATAGAATGAGAAAGAAAGCAAGAAAGGAGAGAAGGGAGGGAAAATAGATAACACAAAATACCATAAAAGACTTATTTGTTAAACTTTTTTTACAAAATACCATATAAGATTTAAACACAAATGAATCAGTAATTACATATAGAGAACAGAGTAAATGCTTCCAGGAAAAAGGAAAAGACTGCCATACCAGATAAAATGAAATGAAATTTGTCAATAAGCTATTTTCAAACAGCACATCTAAAACAAGATAGAGTGGTTAAAAGTAAAAGAATGAGCCAGGCTCTGTGGCTCAGGCTATAATCTCATGCTTTGGGAGGCTGAGGTGAATGGATTGCCTGAGCCCGCGGGTTCGAGACTCGCCTGGGCAACTTGGCGAGACCTC
>NW_007245635.1:257831-280195 GCF_000164805.1 Carlito syrichta
GACAGAGTGAAACTCCAACTCAAAAAAAAAAAAAAAAAGTAAAAGAATGAAAAAGAATATACACTTAAATATTGACCAAAAGCAAAACAATATGGTCAAAGCTATTTTTATATCAAAATTCAATTTTAAAAGGATCACTTCATAAAAGATAAATCTGCAAAGAAGATATGACAATTGCATATCTATTTGTGCCTCATAACACAGTCTTAAAAGGCATAATTCAAGAGCTGACAAAACAATAAGGAAAAAGAAACGATCAACAATCATAGTGTAATATTTTTCATGTTACTCACTCAATAACTGATATTTTTAACAAATAAAAAATACGAAAGATATTAAAACTTTAGACTACAGGATCAACAAGCCTTATCTAACAGACACATTTGGGATGCTTCATCCAATTATTGTGGAATGCATGTTTTTTTTTCAAGTTTTTGCACAAATTGACAGTATACTGAGCTATAAAAGCAAGTTCCAACAAGTTTCAAAGATTATCACAGAGTTCACATTGTCTCATCACAATGTAATTAAGATACAAATTCAAAACAAAAAAGACAGCTAGAAAACTCTTGAATCTTTGAAATTTAAGAAATATACCATATGCAAAAGCCTATTCCATGTTGATTAAATACCTAAATTTGCAAGGCAAAACTATACAACTTTTAAAAGGACAAAGAGGAAAATATCTTAGTGAACTCAAAGGTAGAAAATATTTTTTTAATGTGACATATAAAGGAAATGGTTGTTAATTTCAACCACACTAAAATGAAGAACTTAGTTTCATCAGGCACCAAAAAGGGCAAAAAGATTAAAGGAAAAGATATTTGAAATATCAACAATGGGCTTATATCCAGAATATATAAAGCACTTCTAAGAATCAAAGTTAAACAACCCATTTAAAAAATGGGCAAAAGTTTCACAAAAGGGCATTGGAATAACCAATGCACATTGAAAAGAAACTCAACCTCACTGATAATCAGAGACATGCATATCAAACCCAGTTTAGCACAAATGTTCAAAATGTGAAATGTCAGATGTCGGTAGTGATAGAGAAACAGAAACTGTCATACACTAACAATGGAAGTGTAAATAGGTACAACCACTTTAGGAAAATTGTTTGTCATCCTAGAAAAAATAACTATGGCAGCCCATGCAACCCAGGAATTCTGCTCCTAAGTCTATACCCAAGAGAAAAGTAAACCTGTGTTCTAGAAGCACGTATAAGAATGTTCACAGCAGCATTGCTTGTGGAGCAAAACCCTGGAAATAATCCACATGCCTTAGAATGGATAGATAAGTTGTGATATGTTCACACAATGGCACGGTTTAAAACACGCCTATGTTTGGCCATACAGAGCTCTAATAGGGATATTAATGTCAATTTCATTTGTCCCTCAACTGATGAGCATATTTGAATGCTGATGAGATGCCTAGTACGATCTGACTCTCGAGTAAACTTGGACAGTTCCAAATTCATTCAGAAGCAAATTGTTGAAAGTTTTTATAGCCAGTACATTATAGCAATACAACTCTGGTACAAAGAATAAACCCTGAAGATGACAGAGCAAAATCTCCCATTTTTTCTTGGTTCAATAAGCAGACACAATCAAATAATGTTGAAAGTACACATTGATAGGTGGAAAACGGTACTTTTGTTGTTGGTAGTTTTAGACATTATTAGACTCTGAATCTTTAAGGCATGATGCTATGAGTTAAAACAGGGATCAACAAGCTTCTTTTGTAAAGGCAGATAGCAAAAGTTGTAGATTCATACTGTCTCCAGGGTAACTACAGCCATAGACAATGTAATTAAATGAGCATAGTTGTGCTCCAATAAAACTTTATTCATGAATACTAAAGTTTGAATATCATATAATTTTCAGGTGTCATGAAATATTATTCTTCTCTTCACTTTTTCCGACCATTTAAAAACATAAAAACCATTTTTGGCTCACAGGTCATACAAAAACAGGTAACAAGATGGATTTACCCAAAGGCCTTATTGTTTTGGCCAACCAATTACGGAAGCTTTCCAATTGCCTTCATATCAAACCAAGGTTGTTCCCGGCCAGTTCTTCTGCAGTTGAATACGCTAGAAGAGGGTCTATCAGCCATCTTGCTTCGACCTGATGCCTTGAACCCTTTAGATAATGAAACAAGAAATTTCAAGAGGTAATACAGAGCAAGAACATAGAGCCAAGGCCTGGACCAGCATCCTTTCTCTAGCTCCATGCGATGATGTGGCCTTGCACAGAACTTAAACCTCTTTAAAGAACTTCCTTCACCTATGCAAATGGAAATAGTAATACCTACACAGTCTTTTGTTGTTTGTAGTCACCATTCTTCTATACTTGAACCTCAAAACCCATTCTTTTCCACTTAACCACACCCTACTTTCCTCTCCCATCCCCAGTTTATGTTTCCCCCATGTTACAACCAGTGAGTCCACACAAGAACTTGTAAGAGTTCACCAGGGTGTTCATGCTCATATTCCTTAGTGTCTTTGGCTTTGGGTGATGGGACTTAAATGTTCACCTCCATGTTTGGATGACGTAACAATCTCTGGTTTTCTCTGAATCACTGAAACTAGAAGGAAAGCAATTTGGAACACAAAGTGTTTCAATCCAGTGTTTTCACTTCAAGGAATCAACCCTAAAGGAACAGCCGAAATACAAACCAAGATTTAAGTGCAAAGATGGTCATCAAGGCAAGAGTCATAATCACAACAAAAGCAAGCCTGAGCAACATAGAGAGATTCTGTCTCTACAAAAAATGTAAAACTTAGCCAGCCATGGTGGAGAGCACCTGTAGTCCCAGCTACCCAGGAGGCTGATGTGGGAGGATCACTTGTGCCCAGGAGTTCAAGGCTGCAGTGAGCTATGATCATACCACTCACTGCACTCCAGCCTGGGCAACAGAGTGTGATCTTGTCTCAAAAAAAAAAATGTTATCTATACTTCCATGCAGATATCTACCTTTTCATGCTGTAACCATAAGGACTATATGAAATGGTGTTACATTTCTAGCAAGTGTCCAGTATCACTGGAAACATTCAATAAACATTAGCAAGTAAGTGAAGTGGGTAAGAGAGCCAGCCATTGAGATACGGAGAACACAAGTATGAATGTCCTCAGATAGAAACTGATGACCGTCTTTAAGGAAAAGGCTTCATTTTGAGCAGTTGGTGAGCTCAAACCCATAAGGGTGGGGAAGAGCCTTTGAGACTCTTGGGTGGCTCTTGAGTACAGGAAAGACGTAATCTGACTAAGTTTTATACCTGTATTGAGAATAGTATAGGAAAGCAAGGAACCAGTTAAGAGTCTGCTGGATGCCAGGCTCGGTGGCTCAGCCTGTAATCCCTCACTTTGGGAGGCTGAGGTGAGTGAATTGCCTGAGCCCGCGGGTTTGAGACCCACCTGCGCAACTTGGTAAGACCTCATCTCTACAATAAATCAAAAATCAGCGCACTCCTGTAGTTCCAGCTACTTGGAAGGCTGAGGCAGAAGGATCGCCGGAGCCCAGCAGGTGGAGGCTGCAGTGGCCGGGAGCAGCCACTGCACTCCAGTCTGGGAGACAGAGTAATTGAAGATCAGTTCTAAAGGTTAGGCCAATGGAATTTACTGACAGGTTGGATGTGGGTGAGGGGAAAAGAAGGGCATCGAGGATGACGCTTTGATTTTTGATCTAAGCAAGGCACACAGGTAGAATTCCCATCCCTGAAGGAGACATGTGGGAGAGTGCAGCCAGGGCAGGTTAGCCTTGGCTATGACGCCGTGATGTCCATGACACTTAGGTAGAGATGTCAAGTTGGCGACTCGGTAGATGAGTCTGGAGTTCATGTGAAAGATTTGTGCAAGACGTAGAAATGAATTTTAGAGTTGCTGTGAACGGAGATGGGGAGGACTGTGCTGGGAGTAGGTTTGGAGAGATGATCATGGAGAATTCGGTTCTAGGCAGGTTAAATTTGATAAGCCGAGTGGGAAGGCAGAAACATGACTTTGGCGTTCAAAAGAAGGGTCCAGTCTGGAGTTATAAATGTGGAAGTCATCAGTATATAGCTGATGTTTAAGTCCCCGAGACAAGAGGGTGTCACTAAAAGCCCAAGTACAGATAGAGGACATGAGGGGCTCAAAGAAAAAGTCTCAGGGTTTCTCGACATGGCCGAAGTCAAGGAGATGGGGAACGAGCAACGAATGGTAAGAGAAAACCAGAGGGGTGCGCCACACTCACAGCCACCCCGACATCAACCAGCATCAGGAGGCAAGGGAAAGGTTACGACAAGAGTGATTTGCTGTGCCAAGGCTATTGGTAGCCCAACAGGGATGAAAATACCTTCCCAATTGCAGAATAGTTGTTGCAAGTGATGGCAGCCAACCCCAAACATGAAATCTTCAACCGGGGCTATTTCATTCTTCACATTGAACTTATTCTCATGCTTGATGGTTCAATGAAGTCCACTGCTCTGTCAAAGTTTAGTTCAGTATTTAAATACGAGGGGGACCCAATAACATGGAATCAATTTATTAAAAATTTGGGACCTGGGCTCGGTGACTCAGTCTGTAATCCCAGCACTTTGGGAGGCCAAGGTGAGTGGATTGCCTGAGCCCGCAGGTTCGAGACCAGCCCAGGCAAGTTGGCGAGATCTCGTCTCTAATAAATAAGAGGAAATTAGCCATGCATGGTAGCACGCGCCTGTAGTTCCAACTACTTGGAAGGCTGAGGCAGAAGGATCGCCGGAGCCCAGCAGGTTGATGCTGGGGTGGCTGTGAGTGTGCCACTGCATCCCAGCCTGGACAACAGAGTGAGACTCCAACTCAAAAAAAAAAAATTTTGTTTAAACGTTAGTCACCTTCAAAGTACTCTCCATTTGATGCAGTACATCTATGTATGCTTTTTCCACAGCTCAGAAACGGTTTTTGAATGTGCCTTTTTTTATGCCTTTTAGTGCTTCTGCCGTTTTTTGTTTCTCTTCTTCCACATCGGCAAAAGTTTTATCGTCCTGGAAACAACAACAACATCAAAAAGCCACCCAGGGCAAGATCAGGTGAATAGGGAGAGTGGAGCGTAGGGTCAAAAACTGCTGATCACTCAGTGCAATGCGGGTAGGTGTGTTGTCATGATGGAAGAGCCTGTCACCTATTTGCCACAAAAAAATTCAATGAAGCTGAACGCAGCCTCTCACAACAATGCTTGCTGGTACACTGATGCCAGTGGGTTCCTAGAGCCCTAACCTAGTGGGGGAAGCCTGTATGACAGGGGGCCTGCCCTCCAAAAGATATTTCCACTCTTGGGGATATTTCTCCTCAGATGTTCAAGATCAACCAAAACAACCAGTATGAGTAACAAAGAAACATAGAGACAGGGCTGCCACGCACCCAAAAGATCCAGATATTGTTCAAAGACCTGAAGCAAGAAGACAGAAACGGAAGAGAATTCCAAGTTGTTTGTTTAGAAAAAAAAAATTCTTTTTTTATTCATCAATTTAGCATCCACTTGAGGGTGAGTGTATTTTCCTTTGTGAAGATCTTAACATTGCATTTCAGTCGGATTACTCTTAACAGTGGCATTAATATCTATGATTCAGGAAGACCTTTTTTAGAAATGCCCAGGGCATTGAACCATCTCCTCTCCTCTTGCTAAAAGTTTTCTCTCCTCCCTTCTCTTTTCCAAGTCAGCTTAAGGAGCAGGACTGTGCTACCTTGACAAAAATATTCCATTACCTCCAGGTGACCTTTCTCTGAGATTTGGAAATGGAGTGCGTCAACTATGGGCCAGACACAGGATGACTTTACTAGCGCTCCCTGAAAGACAGGGCTGATGAATGGCATTTGAACCCTGCTTCCCTAATCCTTCAGGCAGAATTAGGGGCTCTCCGTGAGGGTAATCCCGAATGATTCGTGATGCCTGCTCCAGCACGGTCACACATCATATAAATACAAATTGACAGTTCGCACACATTGGCTTCATGATGGTATTTACTTAAAATCCTCTCAAGTACACTCTTGATGGCTGCAGTGGGCACAGCTCTTGAGCAAACAAAGAAGTACCAATTTGTCATATCCGGCCACTAGATTTATTTACAGGTACACAGGTGTCTTCTGAAAGGCCTGCTCTCTCTTAGTGCCACTTGGCACTTGTCTCCCATCGGGTCAGGCAATTGGGTTGTGGGTTGACTGCAAGGATAATCCTTTAAAAAATAAACAAACAAAAAAAAAAAGTAGTAAACCAAGACCGCTGGATAACCCCTTTGGCTTGTCCTGAAGTTTAGAAGGCAGAAAAAAAAAATCAAAGCAATGGAATGGTAACAGAGGTGAAAAAGGGATGCCCTGCTAATAACGTAGTAAGAGAAAGTTGGAGACAGCCGGAAGCATTAACAAGCACCCATTGGTGAATCTGTAAATAGATAAACTCATACAGAGTCCCTCAGGACACTCTCAATTCTGTTATTTTCCAAAAGGAAAAAAGGCAGATAATACTGAAAAACCAACAGGTAGATATCAACTGCTATTGATAGATCTACATTTGTGTTTTCATCACCCACAACCTCACGGCTTCAAAGAAAATGTCAAGCACAGAAACACCTTCCACTTGGAGAAATATTAAGGTCACCCTCGCAGTCGCCTCTGGGTGACCAACTCCAGACTTGGGAAGAGAGAGAATGACACAGGATTCGGCAAAGGCTGGAATTCATGTAAATAAAAGCAGAACTAACTCTAAATGGCATTGACCCCAGCTTCTGCGCGGAAGCCTCTGGTGGTGAAGCGTGGTGTGAAATTACCTCTTTAGTCGTTTTGGGGAGCTTCATTTCTTTTGTGTGTTGACTTGAAAGAGTTCCCTCTCCTTTCTGCGTCCTCTGACATTCACCCTAATGTGGGCCCCTTTCTTGTCCGGAGCATGAAGCAGCATCCTTTGGAGATGAGGGAGAAGCGAAAACGCCCTGTGAGCCGATTGAGAGCCGCGGCCAGCAGGAGGGAGCTGTGTCCTCCTCAGTCACCCACATGTACCCCTTGTGCACAGCCTAACTAGGTTCTTTGCCCTTTTCTAATTCTTAAATATATTCCACTTATATATATGTGAGGGAGGAAACAAAAAGAAACAGGAATTATCTTTTGGAGGGTGGATATCTTGTAATATAAGCTTCTTCCCCTAGGCAAATATTCTAGGAAGCCATTGGCATCAGTGTACCAGTTAGCATTGTTGTGAGAGGCTGCGTTCAGCTTCAGTGAATTTTTTTTTTTTTAGATTCTTTCAATGCATTTGCCCATTTCATGATGGATGATTTACAAACACACTTGCTTATACCGTACTGAGTGTTCAGCAGTTTCTGACCAAAAACATCATGATCCCGGTGCTGCACCCTTCCTATTCACCCAATCTTGCCCCCAAATGACTTTTTTTTTTTTTTTTTTTTTTTTTGCTTCAGCAGATAAAAAAGTCCTCAAAGGGAAATGTTTTGCTCATGGGGAAGAGGTGAAACAAAAAGTGGCAGAAGCACTAAAAGTCATCAAAATTGAGCTCAAAAACTATTTCGAGCAGTGAACAAAGGGTCTCGATAAGTGTATTGCATCAAAGGGAGAGTACTTTGAAGCTGACTGAAATTTAAACATATAATAATAAATACACCTTTTAAAATAAATAAATTATGGGTTTTTTGGGTGGGGGTCCAGCCTTAACTTCATGGATTCAGGCAATCCTCCTACCTCAGTCCTTAGTAGCTGAGACTACAGGCATGCACACCCACAGTCAGCTAATTTTTTTTTTTTTTGTAGCAATGAGGTCTCAATAAGTGGCCCAGGCTGGTCTCAAACTCCCAGGCTCAAGCAATCCTCCCGCCTCAGCCAAATCCAAAGTGCTGGGATTACAGAAATGAGCCTCTGCACCCAGCTTATATATGACTACTAACTGGTAACCCATTCACTTTTGTCATTTGGATAACCCTTTTGACTCATACGAAGTCCAACAATTAGGTTCATGAACCATCCTAGAAAACGTGCTGCATGCTTCATTGCTGAATATCACTTCGGTCACCTTTGAAGTCCTCCCTTTGGGAAGCTAGGTACCGACGCCAGCACCTAGTCCACCATCTAAGCCATTTGGGGACTCTTTTTCTGAAATGGCCATCAGAGCTGTTGTTGTTGCTTATTGAGGTCTGACGATTAAGTTTGTGAGTTTGCCACGGTGAGCTCACATTGCCAGCCCTGAATAAATAACTGTATTGAAACAGCCTCCCTACTCACCTGATCTGGCCCCCAGTGACTTTTTCTTTATCCGAAGATAAAGGAAATACTAAAAGAAAGACATTTGATGACATTCAGAACATCAAGGATAACGCTACAACAGCTCTGATGGCCATTCCAGAAAAAGAGTTTCAAAACTGGCGTGAGTGCATGGCCTCCCAAGGGGAGGACTTCAAAGATGACCATAGTGATATTCCCTAATGAGGTATGGAGCTCTTTTTCTAGGATGAGTTCGCAAACTTAATTATCGGCCCTTGTATATGCTGTCCTGAAGTCTAGAAGGTGGGACAAACAATTCAGGCCATGGAAGAGTAACAGTGAGAGAGAGACGGGCTACTAATAACAGAAGGGAAATTCAGAGATGCTTGAAAGTACTAAGATGTGTCATTGGTGCAGCGACATGCCAATGCTCGACAATTTCTTTCCTGTGATGGTTGCATAAACAACCTTTAATCAGCCCAGTGGTGGCCCTCAAGGCTCTCCTGGCTTCTGATTGGTTGGATTTGCTTGTGGTCTTCTTATGGTTGGAAGGTACAAATGTCCAATCATAAGAAGACAGGTCACAGTGACTGTGCTCACAGAAGCTACCAAAGTTTTATATTTTGTATCACACATAATAATCACACTCTTTCTAAGTGAATATCTTATGGTATCTAGTCTAAAAGAATCTCTAGATAAACTATACCAAAAACACAATATTTTCCTCTTTAAAAAAAAAAAAAAAGAAACTCTGCCAGTACAGGGGCATTTAGATTATATAGTTTGTGCAAAACGAAGTAGAGGCATGTTCACATCTGATGGCGTCAGGGATTGACATCCTCAGAGACCTGATGAAACCCCGTGTCCTGGCCCAGGAAGATGCTTATATATTCAAGAGGTGACCCGATTCACCTTATGGGAAAGCCGTCTCAGTTATTCAACAAATTTCATCCGAGAAATGCTTGTGGAACCTCCTACATGTCTTCATCTTCTCTGGATCCTTATTAAACGAGGTCTCACTCATCCCCTGTTCTTTACAAGGCAAAGACTTCTGAATGGTATACCGAGTTGGTCTCACCCTGGGCTCACCCCTCAAAGAGGAGAAGACCTGAAGCTTGCTCTAAATAGCAGGTATATTAGTCCATTTTGTGTTGCTATGAAGAAACACCTGAGACTAGGTGGTTTATGAAGAAAAGAGGTTTGTTGGTTCATGGTCCTGCATGGCACCAGCATGTGCTGGGCTTGTGTTGAGGCCTCAGGAATCTTTTACTCACCGTGGAGAAGGCACAGGTGTGTCACAGGGCAAAACCAGGAGCCAGAGAGAGACAGAAAGAGATGCCAGGCCCTTTTAAACAACCGGCTCCCACAAGAACTCATTGACACCAATCCATTCATGAGTGATCCACCCTCTCATTCCAATCACCCACCACTAGGGCCCACCTCCAACACTGGGGAACACATCTCTACATGAGACATAGTAGGGACAAACATCTGGACTAGACCAACAGGTGTCTAAGGAACTTCTTAAAGCTTTGGTGGCAAATTCTTCTATTTTTCCTTTTTTTGATTTCATTGCTTTTCTAAGCAACCCTACCAGCACAAAAATTCTTATTTGCTCCTCAGAAACCTACTTGTAAAGTAGACCCTCAAAGGTTAGGCAAGCCCACACTCTGACCTTGGAGCTCTTTATGACTAATGTCATACAGCTATGATTAAGCTCTGCTATAATTAACAAGCTGACAATTCAGCCAAAACTTGTCCCTGGCAAGGGATTGAGGATAACACAGGAAGCGCCCTCTGGACGATACAGGAAGTGCCCTTGATGGATGGGGATGAAGGGAAGAAAGACAGGGGAGTAAAGATGGTGTCACAAAAAAGGTGAAATAGGGACTGTGATGTCTCTCCTCTTCCCCTCTACTCAGTGATAAAGAGTGAGTTAGAGTTTTCAAAGGAGCCCAGGGAGACGCGGATGTAACCGAGGTTGTGCCAGAGATGAGAGAATCGACGACTAGATTCGGAAGGATGAAAATAAGAGCGGCAGAAGTCAGCTCTGAAGAAAGGAGATCCGGAAGTATTGTTGTCGCCTGTGGCAGGAACCGGAGAGCAGAAGAAGCTACGCCAAGGAGCCTCAGGCATCTTCAGCCACCGTGAAGAGTGAAGCAACCAACAAAAAAGAGAGGGGTTTGATGGCAGAGGGGATTGTGGCTTCCATTCCCTGACTTTCTGTTCTGCTTTTCGTTTTTTGTTCTTTTGAGTTGGAGTCTCACTCTGTCGCCCAGACTGGAGTGCCGTGGCCGCTCCTGGCCACCACAGCCTCGACCCGCCGGGCTCCGGCCATCCTTCCGCCTCAGCCTTCCGAGTAGCCGGAATTACAGGCGTGCGCCACCACGCCCGGCTGATTTTTTGATTTATTGTAAAGATGAGGTCTCGCTGCCCAGGCGGGTCTCGAACCCGCGGGCTCAGGCCATCCTCTCACCTCAGCCTCCCAAAGGCACGGGATGACAGGCTGAGCCACCAAGCCCGGCTACTTTATGTTATTTTTATGCACATTTCCTTCCTCTAGTAAGTGCTTCTGACAAGGCAACCATGACTAGAATTGAATTAGCCACACCAGTCCCATACATCAGATAGTTCTAGAGGAACTGGGAAAAGAGAAGGAACAGAACAAGGATGGCTTGAACACCAAAAGCACAGAGCCAGCAAAAACAGTCAAATCGATGTTTTTCTGTCTAGGATGTAGCCATGGTCATGTTAGATGATCTTGTGGTACAGTAGACAAATGTGGCCACCTCAAACTTTTTAATAGTTTGAACCTTTGAGTTTATTTTGGGAAAATGCCGACTTTCACCACTGTCAAATTATCCATGACAACATTCCACCATTTAATGACAGTCCTTCACACCTAGTCTCATTTGAGATATTTCTTTTTCTTTTTTTTTTTTGGAGTTGGAGTCTCACGTCTCACTCTGTCGCCCAGGCTGGAGTGCAGTGGCATGCATGATCACGGCCACCCAGCGTTGACCTGCTGGGCTCAGACCATCCTTCTGCCTCAGCCTTCCAAGTAGCTGGAACTATAGGCGTGCGCTACCACTCCTGGCTAATTTTTGATTTATTGTAGAGACGAAGTCTCGCCAGTTTGCCTGGGCTGGTCTCAAACCTGTGGGCTCAGGCAATCCACTCGCCTCAGCCTCCCAAAATGCGGGTATGACAGGCTGAGCCACTGAGCTCGGCTAGGATATTTATTTTTCAAGCAGGTAAAGCATGATACTTGGGAGAGCAAAGTACTTTGCAGTTAAATAGAAAAGTACAAGTAATTAAAAGACATTTCAAAGTAGATGCCACAGTGGCAGCTCAAATAATGTTTTACTTCTTATATATCTTGGAATGAGTCAACCCAGCCTAGATGTTGGCTGAATTGTGGCGCAATCACCTCTATAAAAATGTGGATTTCAGCCCAAACTCAGTAAGTTGCCCTTAACACAGCTGCTGTCCTTTGGGGCTGGGAGATTTCTAATTTCTACTAAAGAGACAGCCCTGGCAGGATCTTAGGCTGGTTGAGGTTATCACTGCCCAGTCATACCTGACTAAATGCAGCATGGAATTGTGGGTAAGGACTGGGCTGCTGGTACACCCAGATGAGAGGTCTCCAGGCGTCTTCTTTGCCCATACTCTGGCTGAAGCAGAAAATTTATTAAAGGATATTATTAAGAAACACACAGAAGTTTCTGGAGGACCAGAGGATCAGACTTAAAAGCTATCCAGTAGCTCATGCCTGTCATCCCAGCACTTTGGGAGGCAGAGGCAAGAGGATTGCCTGAGTTCAGGGGTTTGAGATCAGACTGGGCAACTTGGCGAGACCTTATCTCTACAATAAATCAGAAAATTATCTGGGCGTGGCAGCACTCACCTGTAGTTCCAGCTACTTGAAAGGCTAAGGCCAGAGGATCATCTGAGCCCAGCAGGTCGAGGCTGTGGTGGCCATGAGCATGCTGCTGCATTCCAACCTGGATGACAGTGAGACTCTGACCCCCCAAAAAAAGATATCCAGCCAAGAATGGTCTCAAAAGAGTCCCTCCTCCCACAACAGCTGCAGGTACAGTTCCCAACACTGGATAGATGCACCATAGCAAATTCCAGAGTTCCAGTGTCTCCACCATCTTCCATCACCCTCCCTAGCAAAACAACCTCTGTGCCCATCACCAGCCTCCAAGGCTCTTGTCTGAATCCAAGACTCCCATGTGGCTGTGTCCAACTGGTGAAGTCCTAGTGGAAAGGGAGCTGAGAGGGCATCTTCTGGCTTCCAGGAGGCAGAGCTTATTGTGTGGGAAAACACAAAAAAAAGTATGTGTGTGTGTTTGTGCGTTTGCACGCTCACAAGCTCTCAATCCACAAAATGACATGGAGACTCAAATACATTTTCAATCCTGCAAATTCATGGAAACATTGTGAATACATGAACATAAAGATCCTTCTCCTGGCCAGGCTCAGTGACTCAGCCTGTGATCCCAGCACTTTGGGAGATTGAAGCAAGTGGACTGCCTGAGCCCATGGGTTCCAGACCAGCCTGGGCAACTTGGTGAGACCTCATCTCTACAACAGATTTTTTAAAAAATTAGCCAGGTGTGGTAGCGTGTACCTATAGTTCTGACTACTTGGAAGACAGAAATGGAAGGATCGCCTGAGCCCAGCAGGTCGACACTGAGGTGGCCATGAGCGTACCACTGCACTCCAGCCTGGGCGACAGAGTAAGACTCCAACTCAAAAAAAAAGATCCTTCTCCTCTCTCTGGGACCTTAATTCACACTCTTCTATTCAAATAATCATTCCTTCCCATGAGAATGTGAGAGCCTAGCAGGTAGGAGGAATCTTCATTTCATTCATGGAGATCTCCAAAGCTAATAGCACAAATCCTGTGTATGTATTAAGTATCCGTTGAATGAAGGAATTCACTTAACTCAGTTTTACATCATGTCAACTAATCACTGAGGATATCAATGGGACAGAGTTCCAGAGTCTAACCTGTTTTCAGTGGTCACTGACCCTGGATCTCAAAGGAAGGACAGCAATCATCAAGACCCAGCGATAGGCGCCTTGACAATGAAAGGACAGAATGAAGAGTTCAGAGGAAGGTCCCTACCCTTGTGCTGGGAACAGAATGTCTGCAGAGACTTCCTGGAGGATGAGTATGGCTTGACCAAAGAAAGCAATTTGGAAGGGGTAGGCCAGGGAAGTGGACAGAGGAAGGAGGGAAGTCCAGGCAAAAGGAACAACATGAGCAAAAACCCAGAGAGAGTCTGGGATCACAGGCATTCAGTATGGTCTCTCAGAAACACCCACCTCTCAAGAGGGTGTAATCAACCTTTTGGTTTCTGCTTACTCACATGGTAACGCTGAGGGCAGGGAGAGAAAAGACAGCCAAGTTGTGGTGGGAACCAAAAACCATCATTAACTTCTCAAAACACTGGTATGTGAGAAGTTGTCATTTTCAGTACATCAGCCATGGACAGTGTCCCCTCTACCTAGGTCAGTGTCAGGCATGGTCACCTCTATCTTGGCGCTGGACACCTGGGTCAGAAATGAACTGTGTCATCTTTAAGTAACTAGAGCATTGGAATTCATTTGCCATTACACATGGGCACACTGTGATCAAAAGTAGTTCTTTAATTAGAAAACAAAGGTCCAATTTTAAAATGAGCACAAAATCTGAACAGTACTTCACCAAAAAGATATACAGATGGCAAGTAAGTCCATGAAAAGATGCTCCATATCCCATACCTTCAGGGAAATACAAATAAAAACAGCAATGAGATAGCACTGCATGTCCATTACTCCTATTCGAGTGGCCAAAATCCGGAACACAGATATCATCAAATGCTGGTGAATACGTGAAGCAATAGGAACTCCCATTCATAGCTGGTGGGAAGGCAAAATGGTGCATCCACTTTGGAAGGCAGCTGGGCAGCCTCCTGCCAGGCTAAACGTTGTCCTATCACACGATGTAGCCCGTAGTATTGACCAAAGGAGTCAAAAACTTACGTCTACCTTGAAACCTGCACACGGATGTGTATAACAGCTTTATTCACAACTGCCAAAACATGGAAGCAACCAAGATGTCCTCCAGAGGAGAGTGGATACATAAACTCTGGTACATCTGAACTATGGAATATTATGTGGAAAAGACATGAGTCATAGTGCCAAAAAGACATGAGTCATAGTGCCACAAAAGCAGGCAGGAACTTAAATGCATATGACCTAGTGAAGGAAGTCAGTCTAAAAAAGGCTGTACAGGACATAATTCTACATGTAGGACATTCTAGAAAAAGCAAAACTAGCCAGGCTCAGTGGCTCAGCCTGTAATCCCGCACCTTTGGGAGGCTGAGGTGAGTGGATTGCCTGAGCCCGCGGGTTCGAGACCCGCCTGGGCAGGTGAGACCTCATCTCTACAATAAAATCAAAAAATTAGCCAGGCGTGGTAGTGCACGCCTGTAATTCTGGCTACTCGGAAGGCTGAGGCGGAAGGATCACCAGAGCCCAGCAGGTCGAGGCTGCGGTGGCCGGGAGTGGCCACGGCACTCCAGTCTGGGCGACAGAGTGAGACTCCAACTCAAAAAAAAAAAAAAAAAGAAAGAAAGAAAAGAAAAACTATAAAAACAGTAAAAAGATCAGTGAGTGCCCAGAGTTGAGAGAGGGAGGAATGAATAGAGTACAGATTTTTAGGACAGTGAAACTACCCTGCATGATACGACAGTGGTTGGATACGTGACATTGTGAGTCAGTCTGGCCAAACCATAGAATGCTCAACACCAAGAATGAGCCCTGATGTAAACTATGGGGGTAAAAGTCGTTTTCATGTGTTCTTTTATATTCACTCATTCAGCAGCTATAAAAGCATTCATAAATTTCATATGGAGGTGTGGCTCACCATTTTTAATCCATGCCCCCTTTGAAATTGGCATTAAAAGTTCCAAATGGCTGGGTGCAATCACGCCTGTAATTCCAGTGCTTTAGGAGACTGAAGCAGGAGGATAGCCTGAGCCCTGGAGTTAGACCAGCCTAGGCAACATAGTGAGACCCCATCGCCACCAAAAAATTTTTTTTAATTAACCAGGCATAGTGGCACATGTCTATAGTCCCAGCTACTCAGGAAACTGAGGCAGAAGGATCACCTGAGCCCAGGAGGTTGAGGCTGGGGTGAGTTGGGATCGTGTCACCGTACTCCAGTCTGGGAAAAAGAATGAGACAGTGACAAGAAAGAGAGAGAAAGAGGAAGGAGAGGAGAGGAGAAGGGAGGAGAGGAGAACAAGGAGGAAGGAAAGAAAGAAAGAGAAAGTAAGAAAGAGGAGGGGAAGGGGGAGGAGGAGGAAGCCGGAGGGGGGAGGCAGGGAGGGGAAGGAAAGAAAGAATGAAAGAGAGTGTGGAGGGAGAGAAGAGGGGGAGGGGAGGAGGAGGGAGGAGGAGGGAAGAAAAGGAAGGAAAGAAAGAAAGAAGAGAAAGAAAGATGAAGAAAAGAAAGGAGAAAATGGCCTGAGACAAAACACAGAGACAACCGACTGCAAACTGTACTTCAGAAAGCCACATTGTTGAGTTGATGAATGAATGAAGGTTACAGAGTCTGAAAGGAGAGACAGGAAGATAGATTGCAACAAGACAGCAAAAGTCCTCCACCGTGGGCAACAAAAAGTAGGTGTTTATTCTGATTCTGATGGGGATACATAGGGTTCCAAACAGGAGACGGCGTGATTGTGTCTGAGTGCTTCAGAAAATCCATCAGCTACCACCCAAGGGATGGAGAGATCCCGGCAGAAAGACAGTAAGCAGAGGTCTCTGCAGTGATCAGCGCCTAAGAAGCACACTGAGGGCTTGCACTTTCTTTTATGAGTAACTTTCCTATGAAATCGCTATCCTTGAATATGATGAGCCTACATAAGAAAAACATATATTCGAAAAGGAAATTGTTGTCTCAAGCATCTTTCGTGAAAACACATTGAGAGAAAGAATATTATATATAATTTAAAAGCTTTCCTTTTTCCATATTCATAGATTCCTTTGGCTGTATCTTCTTTTTTATTTCAAAAGTATTATGTATGCTTGGCAAAAAAAAAAAAAAGTGCAAAATGCAAAAAATGTAATCATCACCTGAAATTTTATCAGCTATAGAAACTGTATATACATTTTGTTGCATATATTTGTGATCTATTTTTTAGGGATGACAGACACACACACCTATATACATGTTAGGATCACTTTCCCATAATTATTTTATAATCTGGATATTTTTATTGAAATGGTTTTAATTTTTTATAATTATAAAAGTAAAACATGCTTATTATTTTTTTAAAATACTGAAAACTTTAAAAGAAGACAAAATCATCAACAACCCCAACCATCAACTAGTGAAAACTACTGCTGTCAGGTGGGGTGTGGTGGCTCACACCTGTATTCTCAGCACTTTGAGAGGCTGAGAGAGGATTGCTTGACCCAGGAGTTTGATATCAGCCACCTCATCTCTACAAAATATCAAAAAATTAGCTGAACATGGTGGCACACACCTGTAGTTCCAGCTACTCGGGAAGCTGAGGCAGAAGGCTTGCCTGAGCCCAGGAGGTCAAGGCTGCAGTGAACCGTAATTATACCACTGCACTTTACCGGGACAACAGAGTGAGATCCTGACTCAAAAAAAAAAAAAGAAGAAAGAAAGAAAAAGAAAACTACTGCTGTCAACATTTTGCTGTAGAATCTAGATTTTTCCTTCCCTTATATCATTTCCACATAATTATATGTAGATTAGATACACATAAAAGTTATATATAATTAAATTATATACATAGATTATATGTAGATTAGGCAAATATTACTTAGAAGATTTTTTAGCATGACCATAATCCATTCGTTCTTGTGAAATCTCTTTTTTATCTAATGATCTAATAAAATGGACATTTCTCCATGTTAAGTATTCTTTTACAACATGATTTATCGACTACACACAATTTCATCACACAATTGTCCCATAATTATTTCATAATTGTTTCACAATTCGTCTATTGTATTTAGGTCGTGTACAATTTTTTACTGTCAGAAATAACTTTACCAGCATCAAAGTCGATTACTGTTTGCTCAAATTCAAGCTTAAGCTTCTTAGGATAAAATCATAAAGGTAAAACTTTCCATGAAGGAGTCTCACCCTTGTCCACATACAAACTCCTAAGTTCAGTGCACCGTCTATTAAAATACTTCGCATCAGATTTATTTTTGAGATAGCTCTGTTTTCTAAACAACACAGTTGATCACTCTTCTTCAGAATACCAAGAAAGACTCAAACCATGCAAAAATACAAGCAGTGTTTGCGTACAGAGAGACAGTAACTAGAACATGAGGTACTGTCTCCACCAGAGCCTTAGACAAGGAACTGGAAAAGCTTCAGCCACTATCAGACAGATGTGAGACTGGTGAGAGGTCACTGTCCCGCTGCACTGGGGTCTCCGGCCACGTCCCGTTCTGTGCCGTGCATTTCATGGAGCCCTGGAGTGTCTTCACTCAATCTCTCATTCATTGCTTCCCTAGCCTTTCTACCTTCTGGTATGGGTTGGTTGGTTGGTTGGTTGGTTGGTTAGTTGGTTAGTTGGTTGGTTGTTGACAGGGTCTCACTTTGTTGCCCAGGCTGGAGTGCAGTGGTGTGACCCTAGCTCACAGCAGCCTTGAACTCTTGGACTCAGATAATCATTCTGCCTCAGTCTCCTGACAAGCTGGGACTACATGCCCAGATAATTTGTGTGTGTGTGTGTGTGTGTGTGTGTGTGTGTGTGTGTGTGTGTGTGTGTGTGTGTGTGTTTGAAGACGGTGTTTCATTATGTTGCCCAGGCTGGTCTTGAATTTCTGACGTTAAGCGATCCTCTTGTCTCAGCCTCCCAAAGTGCTAGGATTATAGGCATGAGCCACTACACCTGGCTTCTGTATTTTTTTATCTTCGAATAATCGCTACTTTAAAATCTTTATATATTGAAGGAAAAAAGAGAGTGTCTCATACATGTGTGTATGTGCATATGTGTTTATGGGTATAGGCACACATGATTACCACGTGAACAGTACTTGCCTTTCTCAGTCAAATGGGTGGTATAACTGGCGAACATGTGGCTACATTTATTCCATGTGGCAAGTCTAAAACCCTGGGTTTGCATGTACCAGCCATGAGATGGTTGCATAAGCTTCTGGCATTGTTCTTCGTGAGATTACAAGCTTGCTTTAAACACGCCCCACCACCCCACCACTCAGGTGCAAAACATAAGGGGGGGGGACAAAAAACTCAATAATCAAAATAACAATGTTTTAATGCAATATTTTAAGTAAAAAAATAATACCAAGGATTCATGCTGAACAAATTATTAAAAAGTTTTTGTAAAGACAGGACAATTCATTGTTTAACTTTTAATTTTTCAATATTGCATTAAGACATTCTTTATCTAGCTTACTGGGTTTGTGCCCAAGACCACTGGCCCACTTCCCTCACACCGGTCCCTGCGCTAAAGGAAATCTGATCTCAGGTTCAAGTTAAAACCTAATCTAAGGCTGGGTGCAGTGGTGCATGCCTATAATTACAGCACTTTGAGAAGCAGAGGCAGGAGGATTGCTTGAGCCCAAGAGTTCCAGACCAGCCTGGACAACATAGTAAGACCCCACCTCTACAAAAAAATTTTAAAAGTTTGCTGGCAGTGGACCATGCCTCCCAGATACCCAGAAGGCTGAAGCAGGAGGATCACCTGAGGCCAGGGGGTTGAGGTTGCAGTGAGCTATAATCATGTCACTGCACTCCAACCTGGACAACATAGTGAGGCTCTGTCTCTACGGAAAAAAAAAATTAAATTTTAAAAAATAAATAAAAACCAAGACTGTCCCATTTTCCTTCCCACAGCCTTGGGAATGTCTCAGGCTCACAGGCCTCTTCCTTCCCACACCAGAGGGGTCTCTGTGGCTGTCACAACTTAACAAACAAAAATACAGAGCATCTAGTTTAATCTGAATTTCAGATGTTCTTTTCGTAGCGTAAGTATGTCCCACAAAATATTCGGGACATACTTATACTTTTAAAATAAACTGCAGGTTGTTTATTAAAACTCAAATTGAACTGGGCATCCTGTAAGCTATCTGGCAATCCTCCCCTGCACTCCTATCCATGCACCCCCCCCCCCCGGAAGCCCCCCCTAAGCCCGGACAAGAGCCCCTCTCTACCCCAAGAGAGAGATGGGTCACTCCGAAGGCTAATAGCAAGAACAAAAGAAATAAAAATAACAAACGAACTGAAAGCCGCCCAGCACGGAAAGAATGTTATAGCACATTTGCTGACAGAGACCGAGGGAGATTTCCAACATAAACAAGGAAATTTAATCTCTCATTTGCAAAAGCTTCCCTTGTGCTAATTTGTTAACCGCTCATGTAGAGACCCAGAACCAAGAGCATTTTCCCTGGGCTCCCTTTTTTCTTATATTATGCAAATCAAAGCCCTCCCTGCCACTCCGTGCAGCTGGAGACACCAGAAATGGTGAGGCCAGGGCCGCGCCCCACAGGCTCCGGCCGGTTTTACGAATTGACCCAGTCAATCAAACTTAGCCTCTTTTCCCAACCACGTCGGTTGTTTGGTCCACTAAGCGCATGATTCACTTCAGCCCAAAGCTGTGCATTTGGCCACAGCCATGAGGCTGCAGATTACATCAGACCCCAGGTCTATGCGGGTTTGACCCTTCTGCCTATTTTTGTTCTTTAGACCAGTCTGCTGGCTCCCAGGTAGAAGGCAGGGGAATCAGAAAACCCTCAGAGGAAAGCTGGCACCCCACATCTCCTCTTTGCTGCCTAAGAAAGAAGTCAAGGAAGGTTTTTCTCCCCTCGTGAACATGAGAGTGCGTGATGGTCACCTGCTGAATCAGAAGGAAGTTGGGATGGTTTTCATCAGAAAGACATAGTCCTCCAACCAACAGGCTTCTTGCTCCTCCCCAAATCTGGGCTGCAGCTACCCGTGGTGTTAAGAGCAACCGCTGTCCTCTGAACTTGGCCTTCCACCTCCCAAAGAGATGAAGACGGGTTAGTTCATATTTATAGATGAAGATACTAAGGCCAAAGCTGTGATCCGACTTGCTCAAGGTCATAAAGGCAACATGATGACACAACCTTGATTCCAGCCACAAGTGAAAGAGACACAGTTTTACTTAGTTTTAAGGACAGGTACGGTGATATGGATTTAAGATGAAAGTTAGCTAGAAAAGAATTCCTCTCTCCCTTTCTCTGTCTCTCTGTGTGTGTCTCTCTCTCTCATAATGCTTATTCCTTTCGTCCTTCTTTTCTTTTTTATTTTTTTGAGACAGGGTCTCACTCTGCCACCCAGACTGGAGTGCAGTGGCATAATCCCAGCTCGCTGTATCCTCCAATTCCTAAACTCAAGCAATAGTCCTGCCTCAGTTTCTCAGGTAGCTTGGATTATGGCATGTGTCACCATGCCTAGTTCGTTTTCTTCTCTTTTCTCGTGTGTGTGTGTGTGTGTGTGTGTGTGTGTGTGTGTGTGTCTGCATGTCTGTGTGTGTAAAAACAGGGTCTCACTGTATCCTCCAGGCCGGTCTCTAACTCCTGGGCTCAAGTGATCCTCCCACTTTGGCTTCCAAAATGCTGAGATGATAAGTGTGAGACGCCACAACCAGCCTGCCTTTGTTGTTCTTTTTTATGTTACCAAATGGGATTCAATATTGATATATGATTTTGTATTCCATGCTCATCTTTGCTCTCTTATATTGAAAATCAACGATTCTCCACCTCCCTAGTCATAGAAAGAGCAAAAGAAGGACCACGCACTTTTCTCACAAAGATTCTGAATGGTCGAGTCTCAGCCAAACTGTCCTTAAAACCAGGTAACGCCATTTCTCTTTCATTTGTTGCTGGAATCAAGGTCGTGTCGTCAAATTGCCTTTGTGACCTTGAGCAAGCCAGTTCACAGCGGGGGCCCTTGTGTCTTCGTCTATAAAGATGAACGGAACCATCCTCACAAACACTTGCAGCTCTCAGATTCTCAGCTGAAAACTGGTTTTCAGGAAGTTACCTTGGAAACGTGAAAGAGGTTTGAACAATTGGGGTATTAGAAAGAAAAGCTCTGACCCAGGACCCCAGCCCTCTCCAGCTGCTTGTTGAATTAGCAGAAACTTGAATTGATAAATTGGGCGCGTGGGTGAGGAGAAGGGTGACCATCTCTCCATTCAGTTGCATGTTCACCCCTTGAAGACCGGCCGACATGCAAAGATTGCTTTTGTAGTAACTGTGCTCACTGCTCAAGGAAACACAAGGGATTCCACCATGTGAAGGTACGAACAGTAACACAGAATTACATCTAGTCTATTAGTCATTGACTTGATCCTTGGAGACTTAGATTCAGCCCTCTTTAAAAGTTAAATTTTTTACACTTTTCTTCTTTTTTTTTTAATAGTTATTTGTTTGTTTGTTTGAGACAAGGTCTCCTAAGTTGCCCGGGCTGGTTGCGAACCCCTGGACTCAGGCATTCTAATCGCCCGCCCCTCCCAAAGTGCTGGGATCACAGGCATGAGCCAATGCAGTCGGCTTTTTTTATTTTTAATTATTATTCCTTCAATAGTCTTAGAGGTATAAGTGAATTTTGGTTACACGGATGTACTATACGGTGGTGAAGAAGTCTGGGCTTTAAGGGTACTCATTACCCCCACTACTACCCATTGTACTGGCAGGTGACTTTTTTTTTTTTCTGAGTTGGAGTTTCACTCTGTCACCCAGGCTGGAGTGCAGTGGCATACTTATGACCATCGCAGCCACTACCTTCAGGGCTCAGGCGATCCTTCCGCCTCAGCCTTCCCAGTAACTGGAACTGCAGGCACATGCCACCATGCCCAGCTAATTTTTTTGATTTATTGTAGAAATGAGATCTCTCTAAGTTGCCCAGGCTGGTCTCGAAACCATGGACGAAGGCAATCCTCTCACCTCGGCCTCCCAAACTGCTGGGATTAGAGGCGTGAGCCACCACACCAGGCCAACAGGTGACTTTTAAAGTTACTTTTGCCGGGCTTGGTGGCTCAGCCTGTAATCCCAGTGCTTTGGGAGGCTGAGGTGAGTGGATTGCCTGAGCCCGCAGGTTCGAGACCTGCCTGG
>NW_007245635.1:280215-288918 GCF_000164805.1 Carlito syrichta
GCAGTGGCCGGAAGCAGCCACTGCACTCCAGTCTGGGTAACAGAGTGAGACTCCAACTCAATAAATAAATAAATAAATAAATAAAATAAAGATGTAATTCATATGTCCATAAAAACACAAAGAAGCGGGAGGGAATGGAGCTACATGGAGCAAAATTTTTGTATGCCATGGAAATTAAGTTGGTATTAATCTGATTAGAGTGTTGTAAATTAAGATGCTAATTGCCAAATTCAAAGCAAATAGCTCAAAAAATGTAGAAAAAGAAATGACAATAGAATTGATGAAACACTAATATCTATTTAACATAAAAGGAAGTAAAGATGAAATGAAGCAATAAAAATGACATAATAAATACAGAAATTAAGTAGCAGAATGGCAGAGAGAAATCTAATCTTATTTGCAATTACATTAAATTTAAACAGATTAAACACTCACATTAAAAGAAACATCTCAGAAAAAAGAATAAAATTCTGTCATTCATGGCAACATGGATGAACTTACAGGACATGGGCTGAAATAAAACAAACAGGCACAGAAAGATAAATACTTCATGTTATCACTCATATGTGGGACAAGAAAAAGTTGAACTCATAGAAATAGAGAATATAATTGTGGTTGTAAAAGAAGGGGAGAGTAAAAAGGAGAAAAGAGGGAGAATGAGGAGAGTTTAAATTACAGCTAGATAAGATGAATAGGTTCTAGTGTTTTATGTCACTGTCAGGTAATATAGTTAATAATAGCTTATTACATATTTTCAAAAAGCTAGAAGAGAGGATTTTTTTTTTATTATATAGATGGGGAACAATCGGGACTAACTACGTAAGTAATCTGCATGAAGGTGAAGTTTGAACCTCTAACTGGTCCTTACTTCTCCTGATTGAAGAGAAGATTTTGAATGTTTTCATTACAAAGAAATGAGAAATGTTTAAGGCTATGAATATGCTAATCACCTTTATTTTATCATTAGACATTGTATACATGTATCAAAATATCACTCTGTATTCCATAAATATGTATAATATTTACAGATCAACTAAAAAATGAAAAAAGATAGAGATTGGCAGAATGATTTTTTTAAAAAAGTGCAACTATATGGAGTCCACAAAACACATATTTTACACTAAAAGATGCAAATAGACTGAGATAAAAGGATGGAAAAGATATATCATGCATAAAGTAACCTCAAGAAGCATGCAGTAGTCATGCTGATATAATACAAAATAGACTTTAAGACAAGGTTTGTTATGAGAGTTAAAAAGAAATATTTTATAATAATAAAAATAGTCAGCTGGGCTCGGTGGCTCAGCCTGTAATTCCGTGCCTTGGGATGATGAGATGAGTGGATTGCCTGAGCCCGCAGGGTCGAGACCTGCCTGGGCAACCTGGTGAGACCTCATCTCTACAATAAAATCAAAAAAATTAGCCGGGCGTGATAGTGCACACCTGTAGTTCCAGCTACTTGGAAGGCTGAGGTGGAAGGATCGCCGGAGCTCAACAGGTTGAGGCTGCGGTGGCTGGCAGCGGCCACTGCACTCCAGTCTGGGTGACAGAGTGAGACTCCAACTCAAAAAAAAAAGTTACTTTTGGGCGGGGTGTGGTGGTTCATACCTGTAATTTCAGCATTTGGGGAAGCTGAGGCTGGAGGATCACTCAAGTTTAGGAGTTGGAGGTTGCAGTGAGTTATAATCGCACCATTGCAATCTAGTCTGGGCGACAGAGTGAGACCTGGTCTCTAATTATTTTAATTTTTTTAAGTTACTTATTAAAAAATTAAAGTAGGAATGAAAAGTTGAGCTCTAAGTAGCCCAAAATATAAATCCAAACCCCAAAAGACATTGGCCTAATGTTGATCCAGGTTTAAAAAAAAAATCATGCACCTCCAAGTAGAAATTTTAGTTTAAATTATGAGATATAATCCGTGACATTCTAGCTGGGGAAATGTAATCTACCTGAGTGACCTTGAGATGTGGCCACTAAATTAAAAAACTGATCCCTGAAAAAAAGAAAAAAAAAACAGAGCTTTTGAACACAAGTTAATGTTGCTCTTCAGAGATCATGAGTTGTTCCAGTGACAATATCCAAGCTTAAAACATTGCCCATCAAAACTTCAGTTTCAAGCAATGGAAAAATATCTCCCCCACTTGATGCCACCCTCAACAAATAAGCGTTGACTTTATTGTGGCCATTATAGAATCAGCAAGATTTTTTAAAGTGAAAGCCAAGGCTTATTATCACCAACCTTTTTTGCAAGCCTCACTTCCATGTGGAATTTTGATGTTTTTAAAAATCAACTCTATCAAAATATAAAATGTTCAACTTTTGCATAAGTTCAAAAGAATATGGCAAGAGCTGCAAAGGCAGTTTCAAAACAGGATTCGGTAAACCGTGTTGGCCAATGACAGGTCAGTCAAAAGAAGCATCTCCAGTCCAGAGCCCAGCGAGAAGGCCACTCAGAGCAACACAACACTAACTCGTGGATCGACACTCCACATTCCGTGTCTCAAAAAAAAAAAAAAAAAAATGGCTTCCAGGTAAAGATAATGAGTTGAAAACATGCCATCGTCTCTATTCTCTCCTGAACGCCAATAAAACGAGAGTAAAGAGATTTGTTTTAAGGCATAAATCCACAAGGACAAGAAAACATTTTGGAAGCTGGCAATTGAGAAGCAGAGGAGGTGGGCTTAGTAGCTGCAGGTAAATTGCATCCTAAGCAGTAGCACTGTGTGGCAAAATACAGCAACCTCCATTCTAAACCCGAATCCCTCCATTTTCAGTAGCAAGTAACTTTCCTAAAACTTGTCTTAGTGTCCCAACGTCTTGTAGCTTTCAATGTTGACATTGAGTTGCCTGCAATCGTTCTGAGTCATGGTCCTTTGTATGGTGTCTTTCCTTTCTCTCCCCTTCAATGTCTTAGTCTTTTGTTTCTCCGGTGGTGAAAACTTCACAAGGTATCTTGGCATGGGCCTCTTTTCGTCTACTCTATTGGGCACTCAGGCTCTTATAATTCAGAAACTAGATCAAATTTTTGCCACCCAAATCCCCAGAAGGCTCATATGCTGCCTTTGGTGTCTTTGGCAGTAGGAAAAAGATGAGGCCCTGACCAGACAGTCTCGTTCAAAATCACGTTAAGAAGGAAAAACAGACCCATAAGCTCTACAACCAGGTGAATGTCCCTTCCTCACCCACACAGAAATCAGAAGGTTTATTCTCTACAGAAGACAAAAGAGAAGATCTCTAGATCAGGGTACGCACGACACAGTTGAAAGAGAAGGGTACCTCAAGAAAAAAATATAGATTAAATTAAAGCTTACCTTCTGCAGAGTGAGACCCCAGCCCTCTTCTTCTGCAACACTGCATCTGTGGTTCTTTTATCTAGACTAGAGACTAGAAGAATATTATCTAAACAAGTTAGCAAGCCCATGAAAAAAGCAGCCTTAAAAATGGATATGGGGAGTTGGATATGATGTGTATCTGTAATCCCAGCACGTAAGGAGGCTGAGGCAAAAGGATCACTTGAGACTAGAAGTTTGAGACCAGCCTGGGCAGCATAGCGAGACCTCACCTCTAAAAAAAAATCAAAAAATTAGCCACGTGTGGTAGCACACACCTGTGGTCCCAGCTACTCGGGAGACTGAGGCAGAAGGAGCACCTGAGTCCAGGAGGTCGAGGCTGCAATGAACTGTGACGGTGCCACTGTACTCCAGTCTGGGACAGAGTGAAACCCTAACTCAAAAAAAAAAAAATTGTTGTGGAAGTTCCCTAACAAATGACCCAGTGGGATGACCCTACAGAGACACCAACACTCAACACCCATTCCCCAAGACCATGGAGAATACAATTGGACATCTTGGCTTGTCTGCCCCTAAAGGATCAGCCTCGAACAGAACAGGCAGAGACCAAAACACACAGAGAAAAACAACTAGGGGGAAAGAGAAACTACACAGAAAGATGAACATCTCAGAATATTCACCCCGTATGTATTTTTTAAAAGAATATTCTTTTTCAAAAAGAAATAAAATGGTAGGAAGAACAAAAATTTAAAGTACGAGATCAGAAATGAAAATCCCAGTAGAAGAGTTATAAGATAAGGTGAGAAAATTCCCAGGAAGTGATGCAAAAAGATGAAAAATAAAAGAAAATTAGAGATCTGTTCTAGAATTCAAAAAAGAGGTGGGGAGAGGAGGGGAGGTGAAATTATCAAATAAATTATTCAAGAAAATTTCTCAGAATTTAAGGACATGAGTTTCCAGACTCTACGGGCCTGAGTGCTCAACGGAGTAAGTGAAAAGTGACATCTTTGTGAAGTTTTAATCACTGGAGGAGAAAAGATCTTAAAATGTTGAGGGGGAGAAAAGGAAAGCTACTTACAAAGTGTGGTCTCAGGCATCTCCGTGTCAACCCTGAAAACTACAAGACAATGGGGTCATCCTTGGGAATTCTCAGGAAAAAAGTACTTACTGCTGAGAATTTCACACTAAGCCTGTCAGTTTAGTGTGAAGATGCAGACATTTTTAGACATGCATGATCTCAAACCATTCACCTCCCACGCACACGTTCCAAGGAAGTTTCTGGAAAAGTTTCTCCAACCAGTGAGGTAGGGAAAGGAAGGGGAAGACATGGAAACCTGGGGACCAGGAAACAGGCTTCTGATGCCACAGAGGGGCAGAGGGAAACCCTAGGATGAGAGAGGAAGAGAAGTTTCAAGGCCAGGGAGCCGTCACCAGATTGTCAATCAGAAGCAGAGAACAAATTCATGAATTCATCGCCTACCCGATGAATTTGAACATGTAGAGAGGAGACTAAAATAAATGGGAGGAAGTTAGGGGATTAGTGATAATTTTTTAAAGACCTAAATAAAAACAAGACAATTATGAACTCCAAGAAAGCAGAGACTTTCATAAGAAAACAGGGTAATCATAATAAATGTCTCCGTGGTAATTAACATTTACATCGTCAAAATAACGTCAAGCCAGGATCAGTGGCTCAGCCTGTAATCCTGCCCTTTGGGAGGCTGAGGTGAGTGGATTGCCTTAGCCCGCGGGTTCGAGACCCGCCTGGGCAGCTTGGCGAGACCTCATCTCTACAATAAACTTAAAAAATCAGCTGGGTGTGGTGCCTGTAATTCTGGCTACTTGGAAGGCTGAGGCGGAAGGATCGCCAGAGCCCAGCAGGTCGAGACTACAATGGCCAGGAGCGGCCACTGCACTCCAGTCTGGGTGACAGAGTGAGACTCCAACTCAAAAAACAAAACAAAACAAAACAAAATAACGTCACCATGTTTACTATGTAATTGCATTGGAAGGATGGGGGTGGGGGCAGGAGAGAATGTGGAGAGGTAATCAGAGGGCAGGTTTGGGAAAGAGAAAGAAGTTTTCATCTTCAAAAGTGGAAAGAAAACAGAAAACGTCTAATGGTGAAACTAAAGAAATAGCACTAAAAATACATTAGAGCTAACAGAGGTTAATACTAAAAGGAACCATTAGAACATTTGAGTGACAAGAGACCATGGTCCCAGCTACCCAGGACACTAAGGCAAAAGTTTCTCTTGAGCCTAGGAGCTCAAGACCAGCCTGGGCAATATAGTAAGACTCTATTTCTATTTTTTGCATTTTTAAATGCATTTTAAATTTTATTTCTTCAGTAATAAATTAATTTTAGCTTACTGTATTTTAACAATGTAATTTTTTCATTTTTTTTATTTTAAAGATGTGGGGTACAATTCAGGGTTAGGTATACAAATGTTCGTTATGCATGTACCCTTGTTGATGAAGTGTGTCCCCCCCCCTTTCTTTTTTTTTTTGAGTTAGAGTCTCACTCTGTCACCCAGACTGGAGTGCAGTGGCCGCTCCCGGCCACCGCAGCCTCGACCTGCAGGGCTCCGGCGATCCTTCCGCCTCAGCCTTCCAAGCAGCCGGAATTACAAGCATGCGCTACCACGCCCGGCTGATTTTTTGATTTATTGTAGAGATGAGATCTCGCTGCCCAGGCGGGTCTCGAACCCGCGGGCTCAGGCAATCCACTCACCTCAGCCTCCCAGAGGCGCGGCATTACAGACTGAGCCACGGAGCCCGCCCCCCTCCATTTTTTTAAGAGAGAGAGTGATTTAAAAATAAGCACCAAAAAAGATGTGAGGTATTTCCTCTGAGGATTACAAAAGTGTGGGAGGGTTTGGGGCAAGGGATTGCCATTTCAAGCTTCGTAATCTGACTCTAAACTGTATACATGGGCAACTTGGATAAAAATACAACTGAAAGTATTAGAACTCAGACGTTACTTTGTACCTGCACCATCTAAAGACCCAGGGCAGGGTGTGTAGGGCGGGAAAGGAGAAGAAGAAACATTGGCGGTCACGGGGAGAATAGCACCAAATATCTGGTGGCCAGTCTTAGGAACATTCGCTGGAATTCCTTGAATCCACAATTGAACGAAAGCTCCAGTTAGAGCCTCTGTCTTTAAACACAATATGGCCTCTTTCCAAACTCATGTGACTGCCCATGTGCAGTGCATTAAAAGCAATAATAAAACTAATCAAAGGGGCTGCCCACAAATATCTTCACTACATAGACCAGACCACAACATTTTTCCTACACCTACTGATCTCAGCGATGACGTGTCAATGGCGGGAAACTGTAATGACGTGGGAAAGTCTAGCACAAGAGCAAGGGCTTGTATCTTTATTAAAATTTGTCATAACTAGGGCCCCAGGGACAGAAAAGAAACTGTCTTCCTCTGGGAATGCAGACTGTAATTCTACCTGAATCTGTGAGTTGCCTGATGAAATAGTACCATTTATCAAGCACTTACTATATGCTTGGAATTGTTTATTGCTTTGTGCACATTAAGTCCTTTAATCCATGCTTGAGTCCAGGAGTTCAAGACCAGCCTGGGCAACATAGTAAGACCCCATTTCTAAAAAAAAATTTTTTTAATTAGCAGGGCATGGTAGTGCACGTCTGCGCCTGTGATCCCACCTACTCAAGAGGCTGAGGTGGGAGGATTTCTTGAGCTAGGAGGTTGAGGATACAGTGAGCTCTGATCATGCCACTGCGCTCCAGTCAGAGTAATAGAGCAAGACCCTAACTCAAAAAAAAAAAAAAGCTATCCAATAGTAACCTTACAAAGTAAGTATGATTCTTCTCCTTGTTTTAGAGATGGACAACCCAGGGCACAAAAGGGTGAGTTAACAAACTCAAGATGGTGTCACTGGGAAGGGATGGAGCCAAGTTCTGCCTATGGCCTGTGAACTCAAGCAGTTCATTGCCACCCTTAGTGGCTTCCTTCCCGATTTCTCTCTTGAGAGCACTAAGCCAATCACCTCAAAGAACAGCAAAGGCAGGATGCATGGGTGACACACAGCCCGACTCAGCACCTCCAGCAGTCCACATTCAGCGTCGCGAATTCTTTGCTGTGTCCGGGTCTGGCAAGTTCCCTTCTGCAGTCAAACAGCAGCTGCTAGACAGACTAAATCAAGCACCCAAAGTGCAGCATGAAGTCAGAATACGGCTCATTCCCAGCCACAAATAGAGAGGGAATTAATGCAGAGGCACGGACACCCCTCAAGTCCCTACTGCAGGCCAGTCCTTCCTCAACCGTGCAGAGCTGGGGAAAGATGGTGCTACTTTCAACAGGATGGCAGACCGCCTGTATGACTCCCTCAAAGCTGTTCACAGCCATGAGTCAGGTCCCTCAGGGACGCCATTCACTGAGCCCTTAACACATGCCAGCTCTCTGCTACGCATTTCACAGGGATTAATCTCAGCTGTCCCTTGTTTCTACCACTGGGCATTTGCAAGGCTGGGTACAATCGGGAACTTGACAAGGACTTCGTGGGTTGACTTGTTCTTGTGGCAGGAGAGGGAATCGGGGGCGCGTGCGAGTAAGTCCAGCCCGAGTTCCGAGAAAACCTCCTGGAAGAGCATTTTCTGCTTGTGGCTCCCGTCGACCCTGCAAAAGAAAGCGCTCTGCTCTGTCATGGGGACACCAGTAGGAAGGAAGAGCAACTCTATAATTGTGCAATGGAGGATCAAACTTCACAGACATTTCCATCTCGGTCAGTGAGGTAGGAAAACTCCTGCATCTGACCTTCTGCCATCTTCCCAGCTCCTCCAAGGGCTAAGGTGGAAAGGTTTGCAAACACTTCAAGGAGCAGAAAAAAACCACACCGTGTGACTGTGGCGTTTTCTCAAGAATCAGCATGGTGCTGCATGAACAGAAGCAATAATAATAGGAATGGCCTGTGTTCCAGGCAGGAAGAATTGGGTCACTTTGTTCTTCCTGAGTTTTAACAGGATAGAACTCACGGGACATCTGCCTGCATATGAAGTCTTTTTTACTCTTCTGCAGCCTCGAACTCTTGGGTTCAAGCGACCTCCAGCCTTAGCCTCCTGAGTAGTTGGGACTACAGGCGTGCACCACCACAAGTGGCTAATTTTTTAATTCTTTTTTTTTTAATTTGTTTAGAGATGGAGTCTCACTATGTTGCCCAGGCTGGTCTAGAACTCCCAGCCTCAATCAATCCTCCCACTTCAGCCTCTCAAAGCACTAGGGTGAGAGATGTGAGCCATTGCACTATTAAAAGGACTTTCAAAAACACAGAGCAGGGATCCCAGCAGAAAGGAATCCCTCCCAGAGAAAACTCATTTTGACTATAACTTTTTGGCCACAGATAGGTATCTCTTCATAATCTCTTTTTTTTTTTTTTTT
>NW_007245635.1:288938-295410 GCF_000164805.1 Carlito syrichta
AAAAGTGAGAGAAGGCTGGGTACAGTGGCTTGAACCCCAATCCAGCTACTTAGGAGACTGAGGCAGGACGGTCATTTGAGTCCTGGAGTTTGAGTCCGGCCTGGGCAGCATAGTGAGTCCCTGGTCACAAGAAGAACGAGAAAGAGGAGGAGGAAGAGGAAGAGAAGGGGGAAGAGGAGGAGGAGAAGATAAAGAAGAAGAGGAAGGGGAAGAAGAAGAAAATTAAGAAGAGAAAGAAGAAGGAGAGAAAGGAGGAGGAAGTTTCACCTCGGTCCTAGTGAGCTAAGTGGTGGGTGTCTTCCCTCCCTTGGGGCTTCTGGGCGATCCGCACTCCACTGCTGCAGGTTTTGCCTGCTCTGAACTCCGACCACAGTCTCTGTCTGTGTCAGCCGTTTCATCCTCAGTATGCCCAGGGGCTCTGCCTTCTAGGAGACAGCCTCAAGCGCCTCGGTGATGAGCCTTACCTCCCAAGAAGCGCGTGGGAGCTCCCACCTGCTCAGCTGTCCCTTGTTTCTACCACTGGGCATTTGCAAGGCTGGGTACAATCGGGAACTTGACAAGGACTTCGTGGGTTGACTTGTTCTTGTGGCAGGAGAGGGAATCGGGGGCGCGTGCGAGTAAGTCCAGCCCGAGATCCGAGAAAACCTCCTGGAAGAGCATTTTCTGCTTGTGGCTCCCGTCGACCCTGCAAAAGAAAGCGCTCTGCTCTGTCATGGGGACACCAGTAGGAAGGAAGAGCAACTCTATAATTGTGCAATGGAGGATCAAACTTCACAGACATTTCCATCTCGGTCAGTGAGGTAGGAAAACTCCTGCATCTGACCTTCTGCCATCTTCCCAGCTCCTCCAAGGGCTAAGGTGGAAAGGTTTGCAAACACTTCAAGGAGCAGAAAAAAACCACACCGTGTGACTGTGGCGTTTTCTCAAGAATCAGCATGGTGCTGCATGAACAGAAGCAATAATAATAGGAATGGCCTGTGTTCCAGGCAGGAAGAATTGGGTCACTTTGTTCTTCCTGAGTTTTAACAGGATAGAACTCACGGGACATCTGCCTGCATATGAAGTCTTTTTTACTCTTCTGCAGCCTCGAACTCTTGGGTTCAAGCGACCTCCAGCCTTAGCCTCCTGAGTAGTTGGGACTACAGGCGTGCACCACCACAAGTGGCTAATTTTTTAATTCTTTTTTTTTTAATTTGTTTAGAGATGGAGTCTCACTATGTTGCCCAGGCTGGTCTAGAACTCCCAGCCTCAATCAATCCTCCCACTTCAGCCTCTCAAAGCACTAGGGTGAGAGATGTGAGCCATTGCACTATTAAAAGGACTTTCAAAAACACAGAGCAGGGATCCCAGCAGAAAGGAATCCCTCCCAGAGAAAACTCATTTTGACTATAACTTTTTGGCCACAGATAGGTATCTCTTCATAATCTCTTTTTTTTTTTTTTCTGTCACAGAATAAATGTGGATCTAATGCCCCATCAATAACCCCTATTGCTTTAGGATTTTAGAACATTTGGTATTGTCCCACATGAGTTCTCTCCCAAATAATGCAGTGTAACATGAGGAATTGAATGTCTTCTTGGTCTTTACTTTCCACCAACTGCCCCCTCCTGACCATGCCTCCTCTACCAAGACAAACAGGTAAGCAGATGCACCGTGGAAGCCCGGGACACCGAGGGCCAGGCGTGGCGGCAACAGGCATTCCAAAGCTCAACACACCAGCCAGTTCCCAGGAGCCAAAGCACCTGCAGGCTTGGAAGCCAACCTGAATGTTTTGTCCTCTTGGAGTTCCTTCCAGGCTCCCCGTCAACTATACCTGTTCATATGAGGCTTATTTGTTGGAATGCTGACTCCCTGGCTCAAGCCCCTCGAGCCGATGGGGGCCATCATAAAAGGAAAGGCAGGGGTGACCCACTTACTCCTTAAACATGGAGACCTAGGCCAGGCATGGTGGCTCACGTCTGAAATCCCAGGATTTTCGGAGGCCAGAGCAGGAGGCTCATTTGAGTCCAGGAGTTCGAGACCAGCCTGGGCGACAAAGCAACACCTGTACAGCACAGCGAACCAGGCACAAGCTCATCCATGACGGTCTTCACCACTGTGGAAAGTACCATTCGCCCCACATCGAGCTCTGAGCTCCTACCAAGCACAAAGTACTACTGAACCAGACACAACTCGGGCCTTCAGAGCTCTTGGCATTCAATTCAGGAGCTGCGATGTATTAAGTTAATGACCACAGCACAGGAGTGACTGAATGTTATAAATACCACAAAAGACAAACAGGGAAGAGGCAATGGACATGTAGATGAGGAAGAGATAATATGTCGCCTGGTGAACATTTCTACAAGTTAGAGATGGTTATAATTCTTGTTTACAAGTTAGATTTACAACCAGCACTGAATCTCCCCAGGCTCAAACCCAAAAAGAAAAGGAAGGTTCTGGAAAAACATAGCCTTGCCTTCCAATGCACTTCTCAGATCCCAGCTCCCCTGCTGAAAAGACGACAACGTCAAATGTCCCTAAAATTATATTGGAAAAACATACCCCCTTACCCAGACCCCTCGTCTCTGCAACAAAATTACAGTAAAATAAAAACATGATGAATAAAAACCACTTCCTGAACCTCAAAACTGGTCAAGGCTGAAGCACGCTGTCATCGAACATGATGGATCTACTTCTCTGGAGGTTTTTCAGAGAGATGTCTGTCGTCGTTTTTCTGAAATGGCTTACTATAGAGGCAGAGACCTTTTTCCCAGACTGCAGGCAAACCTCAGTCTCAGTCAAGGGTGATCTGCGAGGTCCCTTACAGCTCTGGCATTTCATGTTCCCTTTACCCTAAATCACCATCTGAGGGGTCTTGCGGGCATCAGAGAAGCGTAGAGGTCATTGCTGCTAGACTCCAGACTACTCCTGAGACTCGAATCCATAAAAAAGGTGCACAGGGAGAAACAGCTCTCGCTCATTAAAAATATAATGATAATAATAACAACTAAATTAGAAAATATCAGAACCATTACTTAGCTCTAATATGAAACCAGAGAAAGTTCAGCAGACTGGGGGCGGGGGCAGGGGGCGTTTTTCCAGAACCCGTTTGCCCATCCCTGGTGACAACACCCATCCATGCTTCTCACCAGAAGCATTGCAACACTCCACCCTTGAAACTGACCTAGTTAGTGTCTGCTTCTTTAAGAAAGTGCCTCTTGTTCCAAAGAGGTCCTCAGCTCACCTAGGTGCAAGGAAGGGGCAGCTACACCTGGACACTCACTAGGAATCTCTGTCACTCGGGTGGCAGTTTATGGCGAGAGGAAACAGATGCCGGGCACCGCTCTACAAAGACACAGGAACCCCCAGGAGAGACTGGGCACCTCCCCAGCTATGCTGGCTCAGGAGTCCCAGGAGACACCTGCATTCCATCCTCACCTGTCCTGGCATCACTAGTGTCCCAGAAGCATCTGTCAGCCCCGCCCAGTCATGGGTCTCCTCCAGTGGAGGCCATTCCCCCACCCCCATCTCCATGCCCCCTCACAGGGGCATAGACTTGGCAAGGGAATGCCAGAATCCACTGTGGAGCTTGTTTTTTGGTCTCAAGAATCAGAAATAGGTTCCAACCTATGCACTCAATCTCCCCTTCTCCCACACCCCTTATCCCCTGGGAAGCTTGCTGAAGTAAGACAGGTCTTGGTTCCTGCCCATCTCTTCCTGGCCTTGGCCTTGCCTCTGCTCCCCCAGAGGCCTGGGCCCTCCTCGGACATGCTATCCCGGCATTCTGTCCTCCTGGGACACACCCAGGCCTCCCACACCTCCTTGCCAACGGTGACCTGCTTTCTCACACATCCATGGCTGCCGAGGGAGACCTTGGCCTTGGTTTTCCTCCAGAAGCAAAGACTTCAGTGCCTGTCTTCTCCCATCCACGGGTCCTCACTCCTAGCTTCTCTCTCCTCTCTCAGGCTGAGATGTGGGTCCACTAACTGGGTTATCCCTTGCCTGAATATCTTCTTGGGGGAGAAGGATGAGGCTTTTGCCTTCCCTGAATTCCTGTGCTGATGCCAAGGGAACTGGGTCCCACGCCCACACCCTCATCCCATGTTTCCCCAGAGTGTCCTGAAGTGAGACACCAGCCCAGGACATCCCTCTCTTTAAAGCCCACCTTCCTCAGTGGTGTTTTCACTTTAGGATGTGATAAGGCTCTCTAGACAGCGGGTGAGTCACCAAACAACTCTCTCGTGATTTCACCACTCGAATGGTATCCAGCAGGTCAGGCTTAGTCAGCACCAGATTCAGCTCCATATCTCAGTGGGGTGAGGTCAGTGAAGCATCCTCGCGCCTCCCACCTTTCCCCTCCTTGACATGAGAGCCTTCTTCCACCCTCTCACCATCTTCTGCCACCCTGTGAGGTTCATACAGGCCCTTTAAGGGGTCAGTTCCTGGGTAACAAAGAGCAGAGTTCATACCTCTTTGGCTTTCTCTCACCAGGACCTAATACAATGCACAGGGCCTTGGTGGGGCTTCTTGATTGTGGGTTTGCTGATTTTCTAGGGAAGCATTTGGAAAATGCAGATTCTAAGAATGAACCCTTTCTCCACTGTTTCCCAGAATGAGGTCTTGTGTCCACCTGCAGCAGAATCTGCTAGAGTTCTTGCTTAAAATGCAAATTTTTTTCTTTTAGAGACAAGGTGTTGCTCTGTCACCCAGACTGAGTGCAGTGGCATGATCATAGCTCACTACAGTCTTAATGTCTTGGCCTCCAGATCTCCTCAAGGAGAGGCCTCAGCCCCCTGAATACCTGGGACTACAGGTGCATACCACCATGCCCAGCTAATATATATATATTTTTTTGTAGAGACGGGGCCTCACTGTGTTGCCCAGGCTTGTCTCAAACTCCTGAGCTCAAACGATCCTCTCCCCTCAGCCTCCCAAGGTCCTAGGATTACAGGCATGTAGAATCAAGCCCAGCCAAAATGCAGATTCTTCAACCAAACCCCAAACCTGCTGACTCATATGATCCATGCGGGGCGGGTCCTGGAAGCTGCATCTTTTAAGAAGCTTCCTACATGCATTTTCTGTGCAGTGGAGCTATTAAGCCACTGAGTCAATTCCATTTTAACTGTCCTAAGATCTTTCTTGGGCCAGGTGCAGTGGCTCACCCCTGCAATCTCAGCACTTTGGGAGGCCAAGGCAGGAGGATTGCCTAAGCCCAGGAGTTCAAGACCAGCCTGAGCAAAATGGTGAGACCCTGTCTCTACAATTAAAAAAAAAAAATCTAGGCACGGTGGCACACCCCTGTAATCCCAGCTACTTTGCCGGCTGAGGCTGAAGGATTGCCTGAGCCCTGAAGGCTGAGTCTGCGTTCGATGAGCCATGATTGTGCCACTGCACTCTAGCCTGGGTGACAGAGTGAGAATCTGACTCAAAAACTCATATATATAAATCTGTATATTTATATATATAATTCTTGGTAGGAGAGCGGTGACTTTGGATTGAAGGAGGAAGATAACTCCGAGTCTCTTGGCAACTACAGTCGTCTCTGCACACGCAAGGCCTCCTAATCCTGCTAGTGTGAGAGGACCCCGACCTGAACTTCACACCTGACCTCCAGCCTCTCTGATGGCCAGTTCCACCTGCATAAGGGATCACACAGAGGCAAAAGGGCATGCCAGTCCATCATCTCTCCTGCTTGTGGGTTACCTGCGTGAGAGAATTGTGGCATTCCCAGCCCCTGCCAGGCGTGTGGAGAGGTGGGGTGCCCTGGACCATCCAGCTCTAGGCTTCATGTCAGGACAAGGGAGGCAAAAGGAGTGTCTGGAACAAGAAGGACTCCATTCCATTTGAGCAGGCACTTGGACCATCATGTTTTCTGTGGGACCATTGCTTTGGCTCATTTTTATGAAACCAAAGAGTCCCTGACCAGTCCATTCAGCCAAATGAGTCAACCTGGGGAGGCATCTAGAGCTGCCAAGGACAAGTCACTTAGTGACAGGCATCAGGACACAGCAGGGGATAAAGCCTGAGCGCCGTGGTCTCTGCTCCTGGGAGCATAAAGTCTCCACTCCTGTATCCACCTGCAAACGAGCAGAACTTGCCCAGGACTTGCCATGGGACAGGAGGGAGAAGTGGTGTGAGTATCCCAGCATATGTCCAAATGACACTTGGGTTCGGTACAAGTGGGTGATAAAAACAGATGAAAAAGCCGGGCTCGGTGGCTCAGCCTGTCATCCCGCGCCTTGGGAGGCTGAGGTGAGTGGATTGCCTAAGCCCACAGGTTCGAGACTCGCCTGGGCAACTTGGCGAGACCTCATCTCTACAATAAATCAAAAATCAGCCGGGCGTGGTAGTGCGCACCTGTAATTTCAGCTACTTGGAAGGCGGAGGCGGAAGGATCACCGGAGCCCAGCAGGTCAAGGCTGCTGTGGCTGGGAGCGGCCACTGCACTCCAGTCTGGGTGACAGAGTGAGACTCCAACTCAAAAAAAAAAAAG
>NW_007245635.1:295616-328989 GCF_000164805.1 Carlito syrichta
CCTCAGCCTTCCGAGTAGCCAGAATTACAGGCATGCGCTACCACGTCCAGCTGATTTTTTGATTTATTATAGAGATGAGGTCTCGCTGTCCAGGCGGGTCTCGAGCCCACAGGCTCAGGCAATCCACTCACCTCAGTCTCCCAAAGGCGCGGGATTACAGGCTGAGCCACCGAGCCCGGCCATAACCAGATCTTGTGCAGCGCAAACCCTGGGTCTGTATCCCTGACGAGGCAGCCTCCCAGCCACGATATCCCAGCTCTGAAACACTCAGATGCTTCTGAAACCATGGAAAAGGCTGGATTGTGGGAAGGTTGAACTCAGAGAAGCGGGGAGGGTGCCTGGTGAAAGCAGTGGGGCGTGTGTGTGTGTTTGTGTGTGTGTGTATGTGTGTGTATGTGTGTGTGTGTGTGTTCTTTTCAGAGATAGGTGCTATTTCAGACTTTCTCACATACAAATGTAACAAAAGAGTCCAGAGCGGAGAGCCATCTGTCGACAGGCTATTCAATTAACGTATTGTTGCCAGTGAAACACCAGCTCAGTGTCTGGAGAAAGAGGAAGTCCCAGGTGCGAAGGAACAGCCACGAAGCTGCTGGCAGACCCAGGAGGCTAGTTGTTCCCTCTTAGGCACGTGACCGTCCCTTCTCTGCCTCTCCTTCCTCTCCCTCTCTGTCACTTTCTCATCTTTCCTCCTTCTGCTTCGGGCTTCTTTCTCTTCCTTCTCTCTTTATTCCTTCCCTGGGCGAGGTTTAGCTGCTGGAGAATAGAAAACGCCATTTTCTTTATTTCAATGATGCCCTTATGCTTGAACAATGGGCACTGGCGGGACAGAAGTGGGCTCGATTCTGAGAATTTGCTAGAAGCTTCTATATATCTGAACAGAGCCAAGGAAGGAGAAAGGGGAAGAACGTTTTTCGCCACCTCAGATGAACTTCAAACCATTCCCCGCCCTTCCCTCACACGAGTGAGATTTTATTTTTCCACTCTCCTCCCACCACCCTTTAAGTCATTTCTTGGTTTTGCTCTCAAGGGACAAAGAAGCCCCAAAAAGGTGGGGTTATCAGGCTAGAAAAGTGCCCTCATTCAAACCGAAAAGGCAGCCATCTCCAAGGGCTGGTATGAGAGCCAACCCTGAGGGAATGTCCACTGCTCACGTGGACGTGGCTGGGGTTCCAGCCTCACAGTCGTGGCAACTGCAAAGTCAAGGTTGCGCTGAGATAGATCACCGCATGTATCATCCTGTTTTCATGATCTATGTCCACTGGCAGTGGCTCAGAGGCGAAAATAACACCCTTCAAAGGAAAAACACTAATGTGATATGCTTGGATATACTCTAAGCATGATATCTAATTATAAAGAGTGAATCACAAATTTAAGCATCTTAAATATAGGCATAAAAAGAAATAATTAGACCTGCGACAGAAAGCTGCTACGTTATCAGATTGCGTTGTTTGAGAAACAAAAAAAGCAAGTCAGCACAGCGTCAGCCTGAGAAAAGCAGAGGTTATTTTCTTCTGAAGGGTTTCAATATTCTATTCATTTCTACAGATATGTTCAGGAAGGTCCTTATAAGAGCAGAAGATTCCATTCACGGGACTACGAAACCGCCACCGTGGAAACACCCTCTCTTCTGTAGAAAGTGGCACTCTTTAGAAGATCTATCTAGCCTGAATCCCTCCCACGGAGGGTGTGCTGTGTTTGATGAGGCATTCAATAGTCAACATTATGAGGACACTTCACACCAAAAGCGGATAAGCACCACAGTTTTATAGAGAAATAGCATCCATGGGTCTTGGATCCTCTGCTCAATTTCAAAAGCTATGTAAGAATTCTTCACTAGCCGGGCTCGGTGGCTCAGCCTATAATCCCGCACCTTTGGGAGGCTGAGGTGAGTGGATTGCCTGAGCCCGCGAGTTCGAGACCCGCCTGGGCAACTTTATCTCTACAATAAATCAAAAACTAGCCGGGCGTGGGAGCGTGCGCCTGTAGTTCCGGCTGCTTGGAAGGCTGAGGCGGAAGGATCGCCGGAGTCCAGCAGGTCGAGGCTGCAGTGGCCGCCGAGGCTGCGGTGGCTGGCCACTGCACTCCGGTCTGGGTAACAGAGTGAGACTCCAACTCAAAAAAAAAAAAAAAAAAGAAGAATTCTTCACTGGTCATTCTTGACATAATTGTCACAATTCTTAGTCTCAGATTAGCAGCTCTGAAAATAAGCGACTATGGTCTCATTCTGCCAAGTCTCGTGGTTTTCCCTGAAGGGCAAGACAGCATAATGCAGACTCCCAAGGCAATCACAAAGGATGGAGACAATGGGTTTGATGGCTGGTACCATGTGATGAAACCACACCGGCTACCAGAGGCCATGGGTTCCAGTTAGTTACTTGAGTTGCATCCTTATGACCAAGGTATCTCGCTGAGTCTTAGTTTCGCTGTCTGCAAAATACACAATAAGAATGACGCCCCTCCTTCTCCGTAAGGGCTTTCATGAAGTCCAAATGAGATCAGTTATCAAAAACAGCTTTGAAGATGTATAAATCTTTATGGGACACGTACATAGAACAGATAGCCTAAGAAAGTTCTCAAAAGCTAATGCCACTTTTCATCCCATTTGAAGTAAATTGGCATCCTTAGAGTTCACTTTGTGTCCAGCCTGCCTGAAAATAAGTTTCCTGGCCTTCCTGGCATCTGCAACTTCTTCTACATAAAGTTTGAGAGAACAGTAAGAATCCCCTTGTTACACTCCAATAGCAGTATCTTGGATTTTAATGTTCTCAAGATACTTCCCTCTCCCTAAGAGTACCCACGTCACAGTTCCTCTCCCTCTGTGGACCCATCCTGACATTTTCCAACCTCCATACCAGGTGCCATGACAGCTGATGGTGTCCTTCAAGTCCACACGACACTTATCCGCATGTCAATTGCTTTGAAAAAGTATTTCAACTTGGCCAGGCGCAGAGGCTCAGCCTGTCATCCCAGCACTTTGGGAGGCCGAGGCAAGTGGATTGCCTGGGCCTGCAGGTTTGAGACTCACCCGGGCAACTTGGCGAGACCTCATCTCTAAAATAAATCAAAAACTATCCGGGTGTGGTAGTGGGCGCCTGTAGTTCCGGCTACTTGGAAGGCTAAGGCAGAAGGATCGCCAGAGCCCAGCAGGTCAAGGCTGCGGTGGCCGGGAGTGTGCCACTGCCCTCCAGTCTGGGCGATGGAGTGAGACTCCAACTCAAAAAAAAAAGTACTTCAACTGAATGTGATTCCACCATCTTAAATGGCATTTTGGAAATATACTTAATATGCTCATGATATATGGTTATTTACATTTACAAAATTTGATGTGATACAATTCCATTTCTCTCTCTCTCTCCCACACACACTCACTCACACACACACAAACACACACACACGTGCGCGCGCACATACCCTAAATATTAAAAGGATATACGTCAAAACATTGAATAGTGGTCGCTAGGTAGGGAGAGTAAATTTTAACTTATTTTTCTTTGTGCTTTTCTATATTTTCTATGGTTCCTAAAATAAGCATGCATTTCTTTTGGAAAAATAAAGTTATTTTAAAAATGTTGTTTCTCCTCTTCTGTCGAAAGGAACATGATGTACTAAATAAACCAACAACAAAGTCACCTCCTCTAACCAAAGTTGTGTTGGTCAGGACTCTAATGAGCTGAGGAAGAATAAGTCGATCGTCGGTCACAGTGGCTTGCAAACTTTTTCCAGAGAAGGAAATTTGACATCAGGCTAATATATACATATAGGGATAAGGTGACTGAATGAAAAATCTTAAGAAGAGAATGTCCATATACTTTTCTTACATGTGATGAACTCCGTATTTTTGTACTCTAATTTATTTTAGGACTTGAACGTTGGTTGCGTTAAATTGACTTCACGGACCACAGTTGGAAACAACCGGATCTGTTGCAAGTTTCTTGTTTTACCAAAGAACCAAAGAACATGCTTTGGTGATATTGCTTCTCCATCTGTCATCTGAGGTCTCTCCAGGAATGAATTACACCGCAGCTCTCTGATTCAGATCTACACGCACTCAATGCCCAAACCCGCCAATATCAAAACGAATTTTCCAGCAATTGAACATCTGTGAGAAAGTTTATGAGACTAGTTTCTTAGTTCTAGACATGGTCACTTTGAAAGCAGTTCTCTCTGTCGTGGAAATGAGTGCCAACTCCCCTGAGCTTGGAAACCAGAATAAATACAAAGTGGTGAAAATGAACACTAATCTCAATTATGATCGAGTGTATATTATGATCGAGTGTATTACACAAGTATAACTCACAGTCTTCTAGCCTCATCTTCTTCCTGTCATTTGGTTAATGAGAAAACTGTACACAGTAATCATCGTCTTCTGGCTGAGTGCAATGGCTCACACCTGTAATCCCAGCACTTTGGGAGACTGAGGCGGGAGGACTGTTTGAGTGCAGGAGTTAGAGACCAACCTTGGCAACATAGCAAGACCTCATCTCTACAAAAAATTAAAAATTAGCCTGGTGTGATGGCACACACCTGTAGTCCCAGCTACTTGGGAGGCTGAGGCGAGAGAATCACTTGAACCTAGGAGCTGGAGGCTGCAGTGAGCCGCGATCATGCCACTGCACTCCAGCCTGGGCAACAGAGTGAGACACTGACTCAAAATATAAAGATAAGAATAATCATCTTCTTCAAGCTTGTAGGATCCAAAATACCACTCAAGTTCTGTTGAGCTATAGAAAAATCCTTTATTTCTTTATATATATATAGTGAATTTATATATAATATATTATATTATATATAATTTTATATATAATATAATGTTTACATATTATGTTATTTTAAAGATGCGGGGTACAATTCAGGATTAAGTATACAAGTGGACATCACACAGTTACAGTTCGGGCCTCCCTTTGGTCCCCACTCTGTCCAGTTTGAGACCAGGTGCCCTTATTGATGTTGTGTTCCCCGGGAATATCCATTATTTCTAAAACTAGTACTTTCTCCAGTAGATAGTTTCCAGGATAGCATCATGCAAACAATGGCACTCAAGCTAGAAAGACAGAAGTGAACTTAAATAGTAGTGAAGTTGGATGCAGTGGCTCACACCTAGAATCCTACACTTTGGGAGGCCAAGACGGAAGGATTGCTTGAGACCAGAAGTTTGAGACCAACCTGGGCAACATAACAAGACTCTGTCTCTACAAAAAGGTTTATAAAAATTAGCTGGTGTGGTGGCACACACTTGTTGTCCTAGCTACTCAGGAGGCTGAGTGGAAGAATCACTTGAAGCCAGGAGTATGAGGCTGCAGTGAGCTATGATCATGCCACTGCACTCCAGCCTGAGTTAAAAAAAAAAATTAATTTGTAAAAAGAAAACAGTAGTGAAAAAGCACTCTTAAGAGTCCAGGCTGTGAGGATTGTGTTCCTCTAGCAAATCAAGAGGGTTCAGTCACACATCGGTGTGATCGGCAAACACTGACACATTCTCCTAGTGCCAGGTGGATACATTTCTAACAGTGTGACCGACATTTATGGTCAGAATGCTTTCTAGAATGATTCTGCCACTGAGAGTGTGGTTGTGGCTAGGTTGTCCCAAGACTGAGGTTTCTGGAGTTTCCACTCTTGGTCTGAGCTGAGATGATCTGATTAAGCCTCACGTCTGCTAAGGGTTTGAGGTGGAGGAAAAGGGGAACTGGAATGGTTCTCACCTCATCAATTCTGACCACATCCTGCCTCTCCAAGAACCCCAGAGAAAGGAAAAGAAAAGAAAACTAGAGTAGAAAAAATGAAGGGAAGAAACAGAATGGAAGGAAAAAAGAAAAAGGTGGGAAAGGGAAGAGAAAAAGAAGGTTGCAGAGAACCTCTCAAAGGGCTTTGTTTCAGAAACACCAGCCTGGGCAGCATAGCTCAATCTCATACCTACAAAAAAAATCAAAAAATGAGCTGGGAGTTCCATGTTCTCGGGAGGCTGAGGCAGGAGGATCACCTGAGTACAGGGGATCAAGACTGCAGTAAGCCAGATCGCGCCACTGTACTCCAGTCTGGGCAACAGAGTGAGACCCCAACTCAAAGAAAAATTAAGGAAAAAAAAAAACTTAAGCTCAGAGGTTAAGTCTGAAAGAACTGAAGCTTTGCTGAATCTTAATTTTTGTTCCCCTTTCTTCCTTTCTTCCTCGAGCTATTTACTAACTCTGAAATGTTAAATGACCAGTCATCTGTGAATATTGATTCATTGCATAAACATCTGAACGTTCAAAATAGGGTCTTGGTCAGCAATGCCGTTATATGTAATGTTTTGTGAGCACATAACATCCTGGCGTGCTTGCTATAATGGTTGCACAGTAGAAAATAAAAGTTTTAGACTGGGCACCACAGCTCTCACCTGTAATCCCAATGCTTTTGGAGCCCAAGGCAAGGAGGATCACTTGAGGCCAGGGATTCAAGGCCAGCCTAGGCAACTTAGAAAGATCCCGTCTCTCTAAAAAATGTAAAAATCAGTCGAGTGTGATGGTTCCTTCTGTAGTCCCAGCTACCCAGGTGGGATCACTTGAGTGCAGGAATTCAAGGTAACAGTGAGCTATGATCAAACCACTGCACTCCAGCCTGGGTGAGAAGGCGAAAGTCTGTCTCTGAAATAAAACAATAAAATAAAACAAAAGCTTTCAAATAATAATGTTTTCGGTTTCCTAAGTAAGAGCATAATACCACTCTACTGTATATATCATCTTTCAAATAAAATTTATTTCTTTTCTATTTTTTTATTGTAATCACTTTAGAGGTACAAATGACTTTTGGCTCCAAGAATGCGTTGTACAGTGGTGGAGAGGTGTGGCTCTAAGTGTCCCATCACCGCCATGAATGCACATTTTACCCAGCAGGTGATTTTGTGTCCCTCACCCCTTCCTATTCTCCCCTTCTGAGTCTTCAGTGTCTATTATACCATTCTTAGTGTCTTAGTGTCGCCCAGGCTGGAGTGCAGTGGCACGCTCACGGCCACCCCAGCATCAACCCTCTGGGCTCTGGTGATCCTTCCACCTCAGCCTTCTAGGTAGCTGGAACTACAGGTGGGCACTACCACGCCTGGCTAATTTTTGATTTATTGTAGAGATGAAGTCTCGCCAAGTTGCCCAAAATGGTCTCGATTCCCTGAGCTCAGGTAGTCCTCTCGCCTCGGCCTCCCAAAGGGTTGGGATTACGGACTGAGCCACCAAGCCCAGCCCTTTTTGTCTTTTTTTTTAAGGATTTTTTTTTTCTTTTTCTTTCTTTTTTTTTTTTTTTTTGAGTCAGACTCTCACTCTGCTGCCCAGGCTGGAGTGCAGTGGCACACTCACAGCCACCACAGCCTTCATCTGCTGGGCTCTGGCAGTCCTTCCACCTCAGCCTTCCAAGTAGCTGGAACTACAGGCAGGTACCACCACACCTGGTTAATTTTTTATTTATTGTAGAGATAAGATCTTGCCAAGTTGCCCAGGCTGATCTCGAACCCCTGAGCTCAGGCAATCCTCTCTCCTCGGCTTCCAAAACTGCTGGGATGACAGGCTTGGGGCACCGCACCCGGCCAAGATTTTTTTTTTAAGGCCAATCAAATGAATCAGTGGGAGTGGAGAAGGAACAAGACCATCTGTAACTGATTGTAAACACCACTGCGCTCAGAGCACCCTAGATAAAGTCTATCCCTAAGTGCTCTCTGCCTGTCCCGGTGGCTTGGAACCCAGTGGAAATGACAAGCAGGGGTCCAGGCTCGAGCAAGTGACAGAGAAAAGAGATAATAAACAGGACACCGCATACACCCACGCACTCCAGCACTTCACAGTATTTTACCCTAACACTGAGCAACAGGGACACAGTATACTCACGATGGGGCACAGATTCTCAGAAATGTTGCTGTTATCCCATTCGCTACTTCCTTTTTTTTTTTTCAGGAAATACCTGACAGGGACATTTGCGTAACTTGCCTAAGGTCACACAGTGGCTAAGTTGGATGCAGAATCCAAGTTTCCCTCTAATCCTGTCTTCTGACCACCAGCCAGAAGGATCCTTCCCACTGGCACTCCGAGTCACCGAGAGCCTGCCCCTGCCGTGATCAGAACTGCCGGTTCCAAAGTGGAAAACCCAGTCAACCAGTTTGCTTCGTCTACATACATCCAAGCAACTAGTCTGACTGACCTGAGTCACCAAAAGGACTGATTTATTTTTTTCAACTAAGGAAACTAACTTTTCTGGCACTTTGGAGACAAAGACATGAGTCACCGAAACAGAAGTTCCAGGACAACATTCAAAACAGCAGGTGGTGAGAATATTACTGAGATTGTTGTGATTGGACCTTCACTTTAGCTTCCAGTGGATTCCAGGATTGAACACCATAAACAGAATCTATAACTGGTTTCTGTAGAATGTCCCAGAAAGTGATATCTACAAGCAACTGCGCTGACATTTGCTGGTTTCATTCACTCGTGCATTCATTCATTCATCTTTATGACATGGTATTATGTGCCAAAAACTAAGCTAGGTGCTGAGTGGTATTCAGAGGTAAGCATGAAGGGTCTCCGCCATCATCGATTTTACAGTCGGAAATAAGCGATGAAATATCAGGTAGGCAGGACAAAATGAGGGCTACATTCTAAAAACCTCTGGGTGCGTGGTGGGATCGTAGAAGAAAACATGACAGATCCCAACAGGGTGACCTGGGGACTTCTACAAGGAGGAGTTGGCGTCTGGTCGGGACACTCTGGGATCGGGAGACCCAGGCACATCGGAACTGAAGACCAGAAGACACAAAAGCAGGACCAAGGCCTGAACCAATGTAGGCAACCCGAGGAAATGAACCCACGTAATGATCAGCCCAAGGCAGGGGCCTGACCATGAAGTCCAGTCTCTCCTACAGGTCAGAAGGTGGGGGAGAAGAACTTGAAAACAATAAACATCAGAATCTTGGGCAGGAAAAAAGGGGGCGGGAGACTTCGTTTTGTTTATTTCCATGTGCACAGCGGTATGTTAGGGGCCTTCCATAAGTTCTCCCATGTAGTCTTTGCAACAGTCCTACAAAGTGGGTCTCTTGATCCTTATCTTACGGATCCCTTCGGTGAGCTCCACGGGGCTTTGCCAGTTGACGACGGACTTTCGCAGACACTGCATCATCGGATCCTCACATTCCACAAGCAGGACAGGAATCTCCACTTCAGGAAAGAGAAACTGAGGCTTCAGAGCCTGCCCAGGACCATGGCAGAGCTACGGTGATATTTCCGATCTGTTGAGAGCCTCACACAGCCCACTACAGAGCCGACTTGACGCCCTCCCTTTCTCCCCACTTCAGTTTTATCAACATCACTAGATCATCAGTCCAGTTATCTGATCCCCAGCTGACATCATCCCACATTCACAACAGCAGCCTCCAAACAGCTTGTGCGAGGGTTGGAAAAGTCAGTCTCCCCTAACCCCGGCACAGCAGACAATGAGCATCTTCCCTCCACCCCAGACCTTCTGGAGGTGTGTAACTGTACCCTGTTGACTGGAGAACCAGGGCTCAGTCTGAGCATTTCATCAGAGTCTACACAACCCAGGTGAGCCGCCACAGCCCCGAGAGCCTGCGAAATTATTTAGGGAGCACATGGCACATCAGCCTGGAAAAAACCCAAATCATGATTGCCCAAGTCTCAACAAAACTTAAAAAAGAGAAAAGCAAGTCTCGCTTGGCAACCATCGGGAGACCACACCTTCCCCTCCGCATACCTGCACTCCATCATTCTTGCACAAGGGAGTTTCAGAACGGCCAATAAAACATTTCAAGATAAAGCACCTTCGACTCCAAGCACTGTTTTAAAAGTCCTCAGGCAAAGCAGGTCCTGAATTTCTCCATGAGCAGCCTTAACAAACAAATGATTTGATAAGCTTCAGCTCTTTGCCCACAAAGCTCAAGGACGCAGTTTTCCATTGAATAGCTCAGTCGCACCAGAACTGGCCCACTGAAATGCACCCCAAAGTACAGCTGCAAAGCCCAAGAAGCAGAAAGACACAAGGGTCCACAGAGGACTATTCCTCCCACCCCTGCCTCTTGGTGGAATCCCTTTCTGATGAAGGATCGATTGCTCTTTGCTCTGAGATCTCCCAGTCCAAGGAGAAACCTCAGCCATGGACTCTATTCTGATACACAACCCGGCTCAAGCCTCAACTGTCTTCAAGTCCAAGTTCATACTATAAACAACTCTATTGAAAAACAAACACCCCCTAAGGCAATAGGCCAAGGACTACAAAAAATGTCGGTACAAATCTCATGGGGGAAAAAAAGGGAAACAAACTCTGGTGTTTCTGTCTCTCCACATAGCTCTATCCAAAAAGACTCTCCACCAAGATAGTCACAAGAGCCTACGATCAACCGAGGACACTCATGGCTCTGCTCTTGGCCCGCCCTGGGCTTGTCACACGATGCCAAATGTTTTACTGCTTTGAGGTCCCATTTCCTGATGTGCAGAATAGGAATTATAATAGCTGTTTCCTATTTACTCTACAATGATGTATGGAAGATTAGCAAGATACTGTCTGCAAAAGTACTTTGATCTCCTCTGAGATAGGGGACTATGTAAATTTCAGCCAGTGCTAGTGCCACATGTTAGCACACACGAAACTCGAATGGCCACTGACCAACAAAGAACTGGTCATCACAGGTGAAAACAGAAGGCAGGATGAGGCACGAGAGAGCAGAAATCCAAGGTGTGATTCAAGTGAAAATAGAGGCCTCACATCTAGTCTGTACAAGAAGCCAGTGAGGAACACAGAAATGCATGTGTCCAGGAACACAAACAGATGGCAGGACAACCTGATCCAATTCTTGGAAATCAGTCACCTGATCAGAAATCAAATAACGTGCACTGGACGTTTGTTCTAGAAGCTCCTAAAGGCCAGGCGCGGTGGCTCAAGTCTGTAATCCCAGCACTTTGGGAGGCCGAGGTGAGAGGATTACCTGAGCCCAGGGGTTCAAGACCAGCCTGGGCAACTTGGCAAGACCTTATCTCTACAATAAATAAAAAATTAGTCGGGCGTGGTAGCACGCACCCATAGTTCCAGCTCTTTGGAAGGCTGAGACAGAAGGATTACCCAAACCCAGCAGGTCAAGGCCGCAGTGGCCGTGAGCGTGCTATTGCACTCCAGCCTGAGTGACAGAGACTCCTACTCAAAAACAAAAAAAGAGAGAGAGCTCCTAAAATCTGGACCTCTCTAGCAAGTCTTCCCTGCCTCACAGGAACACAGCGAGGGAGTTCCCCCTAGTTCTACTGTCTGTTCTAGGGGTCTCCTTCCAGAATTCACCATCATACAATTTGCAATTTCCCTGGGGCTTAGACAACATGAATACTGTTTGTGAAAAAATTCATTTTCTTTTTTTAATTTAATTTTTCATAAAGAAATAAAGATGGGGTCTCACAATGTTGCCCAGGCTGGTCTCGAACTCCTGGCCTCAAGTAATCCTCTCACTTCAGCCCCCCAAAGTGCTGAGGTTATAGACATGAGCCACTGCACCCAGTCTCAGTTTCTTTATTTAACATATACTTTACATATATTTGGGCTGTTTTCTGCTTTTTTCTATATATTGCTCCATCCCAATATTGTCATGTGTTTGTTGTTGTTGTTGTTTTGGTTTTTTTTTGAGTCGGAGTCTCACTCTGTCACCCAGTTTGGAGTGCAGTGGCCGCTCCTAGCCACTGCAGCCTCACCCTGCTGGGCTCCGGCGATCCTTCCGTCACAGCCTTCCAAGTAGCCAGAACTACAGGCGCGCGATACCATGCCTGGCTAATTTTTGATTTATTGTAGAGATGAGGTCTCTCCAAGTTGCCCAGGCGGGTCTCGAACCCACGGGCTCAGGCAATCCACTCGCCTCAGCCTCCCAAAGTACTGGGATGACAGGCTGAGGCACTGAGCCCAGCCATGTTTTTTAATATGTTCAGGCAAAAGCCGTGTCCAAACACAATTATTTTTACCCACACAGTTCATCATGAATTTACTCAGCCAACATACATTGTATATCTACTATGTGCCCAAAGGAAGTTAGCAAGATGAGTCCGATGAACAGATAAGTGATTAAGTATTTGATGCTAATAATGATCTGAATAGTTCTATATTCCTGGTTAAATGATAAAACGTTCCCAATTCCTCTATTGAAAGAGAAAAACAGCCATATATCTGCATGATCATGTCAGAACTATCTAAAACACAACCCAAATATTCTACTGTGGTTTTTTTGTTTGTTTGTTTGTTTTTGAGTTGGAGTCGCACTCTGTCGCCCAGCCTGGAGTGCAGTGGCCACTCCCGGCCACCGCAGCCTCGACCTGCTGGGCTCCAGCGATCCTTCCGCCTCAGCCTTCCAAGTAGCCGGAATTACAGGCATGCGCTACCACACCCGGCTGATTTTTTTTATTTATTGTAGAGATGAGGTCTCGCTGCCCAGGCGGGTCTCAAACCCACGGGCTCAGGCAATCCACTCACCTCAGCCTCCCAAAGGCGCAGGATTACAGGCTGATCCACGAGCCTGGCTTGGTTTATTTTTATTTTTTTAATTTGAGACGCGGTCTCACTCTATCACCCAGACTGGCGTGCAGTAACACAATTATAGCTTATTGCAGCCTCAGATTCCTGGGCTCAAGTGATCCTCCTGCCTCAGTCTCCCAAGGAGTGGGAACTACAGGCACGTGCCACTATGCCCAGCTAATTGTTTAATTTTTGTGGAGATGGGATCTAGCCATGTTGCCCACGCTGGTCTTGAATTCCTGAGCTCAAGTAACCCTCTCACCTCGAGCTCCCATGCTACTGGGATTATAAGTATGAGCCACCAAACCTGGCCCAAATACTCTACTGTTGATGTCTCTAACTTCAGCACAAGCTCCCATGATGACTGGGGCAAATGTGACCAAATTGACACGTGATAATTGTGTCCGTTCTTCTCCAAACATTCTCCAGTTCTAGGATAGTTTGAATCCCATGAAGTATTCAAGAAATGAGCCTCTTTTTCTTGGCGAAGTGTGGACATTTCTTGTTCTGTTTTGTTCTCAAGACTCTTCTACTGGAACCTGGAAGCTCTCAACATGGGATCATCCACCACATGCTCAGGAAATAAATCAGTGTCTGTGGATTGGTTGTTTGTCAATTCAGAGCTCCACCAGTGGTCCTCGGTCAACATTCTTGTAGCCAGCAAGAGCTCAGGGTCAAGGTCTCTCCAAGTCGACCTTGGATTGCTTTCTGTGGTTCACTCCTTTCCTCTTGCCCACATGGGAGCACGACCTGCTGCTCTTCGCCCTGTTCACAATTCTCCCGGGCAATTCCCGCTCTTTATTCCCACAGTATTTTGCTGTCCAAAAGAGTCCATTGTCATTAGCAAACTTGGAGACACTAGTGTGTGCCCTCTCCAACAAATAGACGCTACAGAGATTAAAGACCAGGGCCAGCCCGGGCCTTGAGAGCTGTAATTCCCAGTCTTGGGTCCTTGCGGTCACAGATATAGGGAAAGTGGGGCTATTTGAAGAAGGAAATTTGAACAAAAGAGTCTGGGCCACCTTTTCCTCTGCCGATCTCTCCACGGGTGTTTCAGTATCATCTGCATGGTGGCAACTCCCGGAGTCAGACCTGGCCCCACCCGAGAGAGCTCCAGGCCCATCCATGCAACAGAAGCTTAGTACTCCCAGATGTCTCCAAGACACCCACAATCAACTGTGTTCCCACGGCAACTTTGGACTTTCCCTTCCCAGCACATTAACCGAGTTGCCATCCCATTAAGTGAAACCTCCCTCCACCATCTGCTTAAGCAAAAAAGTCTCGTCTGAAATACTAAAATATCTAGAAAATGGAGGTGGTGTAGAGTAGACTGGATTTCCTGAGCTATTTCTTGCCTTTTTTATGTGTTGTCAGCTCTGTGTCAAGAAGGTGTTTTGTTTTGTGTGTGTATGTGTGTGGTGTTTTTTTGTTGTTTTTTTTTTAAAGTCAGGGTCTTACTCTGTCACCCAGTCTGGAGTACAGTAGCACAATCATGCTGCACTACAGCCTTGACCTCCTGGGCTCAGATGGTCCTTCTGCCTCAGCCTTCCAAGTAGCTGGGACTACGTGTGTGTGCCCCTATGCCCAGCTAATTTGTGTGTGTACACATTTGTGTGTTTTGTAGAGATGGGGTTGCACCATGTTGCCTAGACTGGTTTCCAACTCCTGGGCTCAAGCAATCCTCCCATCTCCCATCTCAGCCTCCTAAAGGGCTAGGATTACAGGTGTGAGCCACCACACCAGCTTGGAAAGTTTTTTTTTTTTAAGTTTTACCAAGACTGCTAGAGTAAAACTCGAAATCAAATAGAAAAAACTCTTATTTTTCAATGATATAAAGATGCAAACTCATACATGTGACCTCTTTGTTTCCTTAGAAAGCCTCATCACCTTTCCCCTGTTAAATATAGAACAGTTTGCATTTTAAGCAAATAAACATTTGTGTTTGGTTCTGCGTCCATTTTAAAGTAACATTTTAAAACTGCTGGATAACATTCTTTGATGAATCTTGTGAAAAATCACGTTGCAATACCCTAACTCCTTACTTGAAATAGTCCATCAATTTGGCTTGCCTGTTACCACAGTCCCTGTTAAGACTTGTGACTGCCCTACAGAATCGACAGCTTCCAGACTGACCAGCAATTAAATGATCCTAGCGCCCGGGGTCATTGGATTTGATCACTCAAACAACTGAAATAATTCAGACAGCTGACTGGCACATCACAGAACCATTTCTCGGTCATTCAGCTGAATTAACTGCCCCTGTTCTCTATAGTGTTGGATACAAATGGAGCTGCACAGAGCCAGAGCCCTGAGACTGACATCAGAATCAAGCTCACCTTTGTCCATGGACGTCTGTGTCACCTGCACCTACGAAAAACAAAAATAAAGCTAGATTGCTTTCATTTCTTGTGGACCAGCATATTCTTTTTTAACACAGTGTCTCACGCTGTTGCCCAGGCTGGAGAGCAGTGGTGGGATCATAACTCACTGCAGCCTTGAATTCCTGGGCTCAAGTGATCCTCCCATCTCAGCCTCCTGAGTAACTGGGACTACAGACATGTGCCACCATGTCCAGCTAATTTTTTTTTTTTTTTTTTTTTTTTTTGGTGGAGATGACGGTCTCGTTATGTTGCCCAGGCTGGTCTCAAACTCCTAGCTTCAAGCGATCCTCCCCACCCCAGTCTCCTGTGTAGCTGAGACTACCATGCCCCAGCTATTTTTTTTTAATTATTTTTTGTAGTGATGAGGTCTTGCTATACTAACCAGGCTGGTCTCGAACTCATGGCCTCAGGTGATCCTCCTGCCTTGGCCTTCCAAAGCGTTGGGATTATAGGCATGAGCCACTACACCTAATCCCAGTGCTTTTGCATGTATCTGAATTTCAGTGCAGGAAAGCATGCAGGAGCAAAATGGAATCCTGAAAACATTCTTTGGGAATCCATAACTCTACCATCATCCAACTATCCTTCTGCTGGTGGGAACTTGGAAGGCCAACTCATTAGTTGTTCCTCAACTTTATTTTAAAGACTAGGATTGAGGTCGGGCGTGGTGGCTCATGCCTGTCATCCCAGCACCTTGGGAGGCCAAGGTGAGAGGATTGCCTGAGCCCAGAAGATTGAGACCTGCCTAGGTAACTTGGCAAGGCCTCGTCTCTACAATAGATCAAAAAATTAGCCAGGTATGGTGGCACACACCTGTCATCCCAGGCACTTGGGAGGCTGAGGCAGAAGGATCGCCCAAGCCCAGCAGGTCAAGGTTGCAGTGGCCAAGACCATGCCACTGTACGCCAGCCTAGATGACAGAGTGAGACGCCCCCAACTCAAATAATGAATATTTTAAAAAATAAAGACTAGGATTGAATGTTGCACTGTCGAAAATACATTGCCTATGTATATGAAAATAAAGTTTCCTATACATGTGACCTGACTGCTCTCATGTACGTGGAAACACAAGTCAGTGACGCCTGAACTACCTGCCTAGTGACTGCTGCTCATGGAAAGGCACTGCTGAGAAAAGCAATCTACCCAAGGAATTGTGCCGGTGGGGAGTGCCTTTTCCAGCTGGAAGACAGGCCAAAAAGAACCATCTGAAACGGAGGCCATTCCCTACGTCCTACAGCAACCCTGGACACCATGCAAGCCCCATCAAATCACACTGTTTCCATTAAAAGTTCATAATTCTGTGCTTGGATTTCACAACTTTCACTCATTCCCTAACTGCATTTGTCCCTTGGGTCCCTTTCACCACTTGGGAATCTCCCTCAGTGACCATAAAAACATTACCGAGAGGGATGCCAAGGCAGGAGGATCACTTGAGTCTGGAGTTCAAGTCCAGCCTGGGCAACATGGCAAGACTCCATCTCAAGATATATATATATATTACCAAGAATGTGGACCCACGATGGGCACACGCTAAAGGGAGCATTTTTGCCTAGTCCCAAAGGAATTAAAGACAGCCCACATCTCTGCGGTTCAGCCAGAGGATGAAGAGTCGAGCCTGGGTGGATTTGAGTGGGTTCTTCCTAAGATGTTGGTGGTATAAAACAGACAATCCTAGAGATAGGCTAAGAATGGGTCAGGAAAACCCTTTCTGTCAAAACAGGGGAGGAGCCAGTTCAAATAATGTTCATCCTAAATGCAAAGCAGGGTGGTTTGCCTTTTCCTTTTGGAGTTTCTGAAGAAAGTCTAATGGAAGCTTTTTCCATCGCTGTTGTTTTCGACAAAATATCTGTGGATACTGATTCGACCGTGGCAAAACTCTAGTTTGTGGGAGTTCCACAGTCAGAAGGCGTGGGGCTCGGCAAAACAACATATGCAGATGTGCCTGAGAATTCTAACCTGTACACAAATACTATGTGATGCACAAAGACATATATCCACAAACACAAGCCGATATTACTCAGCAAATATGACCTTAGAACAATTTCTGAGCCATCTCCCGCAAACCAGGAACTATCTTAATTCACTGACTTTGCAAACTTTTCTTCAGGACCACGGTATGCCTTGCCTTATGTAGAGCTTTCAGGATGAATGACTTTCTGTTTCCACAAAGCTCACAGTCCAATGAAGAAGGCAAAGAAACAGATTCTGATAAATGTCAGATAAGTGCTTTGGCACAGATAAACACACGGTTCTGCTGGAGCAAACAGCAACCCTCTCCAAGGCCAGGTGTATAGCCCATGTCCGTAAGCCAGCACTTTGGGAGGCCAAGGCAGGAAGATCTCCTAAAGCCAGAAGTTTGAGACCAGCCTGGATGACAGAGTGAGAACCCATCTCTACAAAAAATAAAAATTTGAAAAACCAGCCAGACGCGATGGTGCCTATGGTCCCAGCTACTCGGAAGGCTGAGGCAAGAGAATCACCTGAGCCCAGGAGTTCGAGGCTGTAGTGAGTTATGATCGTACCACTGCACTCCAGCCTAGGAGTGAGACCCCAACTCTAAATACACACACACACACACACACACACACACACACACACACACACACACACACTTTTCTGGCTGTATACTTAATGAAGACACAAATTTGGCTCAATTTCTGCAAAGACGTTGGTGAAGTTGCAATCCAGCCTCTACAGGCATTTGCATGTTTAGGGCGAGGACCAGCCTCGCCTCAGTGAAACCCTTCCTGTGGCCACAGCCCTGCCTACTGCTTCCGTAGAGGGGTTTCTGTGCACGGGCCTTGCCTGAGGGTTGGTGGACTGGCAGGCTGGCATCTCGCATGCAGGCCTCGCCTGGTGCACACTTCTTCCCAACTCCCACTTTTGGGGCAAGGAGGCGCCGAGCTAGACTCCCTGCCTGGAGTGGGCTGGGAGGCCCAGCTGCGAGGCAGAATTCTCCTGGGAGCCTACAGAGACAGGATCGTTCAGAGGCCAGGAAGAGCCACAGGCGGGCAGGGGAACCATATGTCCTTTCTTGGCGAGTGGCACGTCCAGCCACCCTGCTGCCCACACCAGAGGCCTGTCAGGTGCCCACGAGTCCTCCTTGCCCCCTCTCGTGGGTCATAAAACCTTGTCGCTGTTACCTGAAGAGCCGTCCTATGGTGTCCGTTCAAGTCTTCGTCATTCATGGAGTCTGGACTTTGGTGGCAGTGTCCTCAAGGGTCTCTCGACCTTTCATCTTGCGCCATGTCGGCTAGCTCCAAATTGCTGCCACAAAGGGGCTTTCTCTGGTGCACGGATAAATGTGCCCCTCTCTAACTAGCCACTTGCACCAGTGCCCCGCTGTCTTCATGACAGTAAGTGGCCTTCACAGGAGGCCAGGGCAGAAGGCATCCTCCGCCCGGCCATGTCTCCGGCCCCCATGCTCCTTACCCGTAGCCACTCTCTCCTCATCTCATGTCTCTGCTGTCCCCTCGGCCTGATTCAATTGTCACCTCTTTCAGGAAGCCTTCGCCTAAACTTCTCCTCACCCTCAGATCAGGAATGGAGTTATTTTTTAATTTTTATGTCAGATACAGAGTCTCACCCTGCCACCCGGGCTGGAGCACAGTGGTGTGATCATAGCTCACTGCAGCCTCGAGCCCCTGAGCTTCTATAGGACTATATAGGTGTGCCATATATCCAGCCAATTTACTTATTTTTGTGTAGAGATGGAGTCTTACTATGCTGCCCAAGCTGGTCTCAAACTCTGGACTCAAGCGATCCTCCTGCTATGGCCTCCTGAGTAGCTGGGACTACAGGTATGTGCCACCACGCTCAACTAATTTTTTTAAATTTTTTGTAGAGATGGGGATCTCACTACATTGCCTAGGCTGACCTTGAACTCTGGCCTCAAGCAATCCTCCCTCCTTGACCTCTGAAATTATTGAAGAATTGAAGAGTCTCAAGAGGGTATTGTACCAACATATTTTTTTCCTGCAATAATTTCAAACACAGCAATTTCCAACTCAGTCGTGATTATCTTTGCTGAAGTTGAAGATTGACTGCACCTGGCTCACAGGGTGTACATGATTAAGAGAAAGCAGACCATGAAATGAATATATTCAATGTCAAATCATATACATCTCAGAAAATATAGTACATCTTCCTGAGAGTAACTGGTCCTGCTTTAGAGCACAAACCCTATTAAGGTTTCCACTCATCAGTTTTTATTAGGCTAATAATGAATAATATATTCATATATAGTATATCATTATATAATAATGAAATAATAAAGAACTCATTATTCTTCAGGCCCTCTAGGTATTCATTTTGCTAAAAGGTCTAGCTCCACTTCCTAGTTTCAGGTTTGGGAATTGTGCATTTGAATGATGACTGCATCCCAGCCTGGGCAACCTAGCAAGATCTCCTCTCTACAAAAAAATTTTTTTTAATTACCCGGGCGTCATGGCTGATGCCTGTTGTCCCAGCTACTCAGGAGAGTGAGACAGAAGGATTGCTTGAGCCCAGGAACTGGAGGCTGCAGTGAGCTACCATCACACCACTGCACTCCAACCTGGGTGACAGAGTGAGACCCCCACTCAGAAAAAAATGGCACCCACGCCCCCCACAAAGGTGAAAAAATGGGGAAGATGAAGGTTCCCTGACACCTTCACGTGCCTCACAGGGGAAAGACCCTCACACCTACCTATCAGCGGCATTGGGAAGGATTCATGAGTCCACGGAGCACTCTCTGGCCAGAAGATGAAAGGCAACCTAGGAACACACAGCCTAATTGATGTTTGTTATTTTGAATGATTCGCTGAAGAACTTTTCTCCGTGTAAATGAACTCTCATCCAGAAGCTTTGAGAAGGACGCAGAATTGAAGAGTCTCAAGAGGGTATTTTGCCAACTTTTTTTTTCCCTGCAATAATTTCAAACACGGCAATTTCCAACTCAGTCGTGATTATCTTTGCTGAAGTTGAAGATTGACTGCAGGTGGTGTGATGCTTAGGCTGAGTCTGTTTACAGCCAGGACAACAGTTTAATTCCATGTCTTGGGCAGTAAATTAAATAAATAAGCCCACCTTTGATGGGCTAAATGAGTTACTTTTCTATCTATCTTTAAGCAGTGTTCAAACAGCTTTATTTTTTCTTGTATATTGGAAATAAATAGATGATCAAACATTTGATGATTGTACTGTAGATCTGGTTTGGCTTTATTTCCCAGTAAGTTGTTTTCATAATCCAAAGTCTTGAAGAAGAAACGAGTTGGTTCATTCGAGTTTTAAGACTGTATTTCGCTCTTTTTTTTTCCCACTTTTTCTTTCTTTTTTTGATAGACTTTCACTGTCACCCAGGCTGGAGTACAGTGGCATGATCACAGCTCACTGCAGCCTGGAACTCCTGGGCTCAAGCAGTCCTCCTGCCTCGGCCTCCCAAGTAACTGGGACTACAGGTGTGCACCACCACATCTGGCTAAGTTTTTAATTTTTTGTAGAGATGAGGCCTCACTATGTTGCCCAGGCCGGACTCAAACTCCTGGCCTCAAGTGATTCTCCTGCCCTGGCCTCCCCAGGTGCTGAGATTATAGGCATGAGCCACTGCATCAGGCTCCGATTTCACCTTATAACTTAGCAATAGGTTGTTGACCAGTACGCTACTCATTGCCCCACCTCGTCAAATGTCTGCTTGATCATGACACAGGAAGAAAGTATCAATGCTATGGCCTACCCCAAATCTAAATGGAGGGAACTTACCCCTTCTCTGATGATTTGCTCCTCCAGACCAAGCAATCGAACAATCTTCCTTTCCCATTCTTCTTCTTCTCCATCAAATTCGCATTATTTATGATCGAAGATGGAGATGACAATGTCAACCGCAATCCCATCCTCAGACAAGTCAGAGTGTTAAGTTCCAAAATCAGCAGGTAAAAATTAAAGGACTTCGTAATCACAGGTTAAGTATCACATCTTTCCAGATTTCCTTGAAAGCGTCAACAAGGAGAGAAGCAAAAGCACTCAGCAAGGACGAGAACTTGGCCGCCTTTTACGTAGATTCTCTCCAAATCTAATTCCGCCCACCAAGCCTTAGACTGGCTGTGTAGAGTTGCCCTTTTAAGAGATTGTGGGCTGGACTCGGTGGCTCAACCTGTCATCCCAGCACTTTGGGAGGCTGAGGCGACTGAATTGCCTGAGCCCGCGGGTTCAAGACCAGCCAGGGCAACTTGGTAAGACCTCATCTCTACGATAAATCAAAAATTAGGGCGTGGTGGCGCACACCTGTAGTTCCAGCTACTTGGAAGGCTGGGGCAGAAGGATCACCTGAGCCCAGCAGGTAGATGTTGGGGTGGCCGTGAGTGTGTCACTGCACTCCAGCCTGGACGAGACTCCAACTCAAAAAGAAAAAAGAATGAACATTTTTTAAGAGATTGTGCTTCGGAAATTTCTCTGGAAAATTCACATCTTCATCTGCCATGTGTCAAAGAAAACATTGGAAGTTTAGTTTGGGCTCATGGTAGACACATCTCCAAGGTATAGCAGAAGACGGGTTACTTCATCACCATTCCCTGCCTCCACCCAGATAGGGGAGACGGCCTTCAGGCTTTGCCTCTGTTAGATTTACCCCCTCAAAGCTCCCACTGTGCTATTTAATTTCTTTCTCTTTCTTTTTTCTTTCTTTCTTTCTTTCTTTCTTTCTTTCTCTTTCTTTATTTTTGAGTTAAGGTTCCACTCTGTCACCAAGGCTGGAGTGCAGTGGCATGATCACAGCCCGCTGCAGCCTCAACCTTCTGGGCTCAGATGCTCCTTCTACCTCAGCCTTCCCAGTAGCCAGGACTACAGGTGTGCACCACCACACCTGGCTAACTTTTTAAAAAATTTTTATAAAGTTAAGGTCTCGCTATGTTGCCCACACTGCTCTGGAACTCCTGGCCTCAAGCAATCCTCCTGCCTCAGCCTCCCAAGGTGCCTGAATTACAGGCATGAACCACCGTGCCTGGCCCCTCTGTGCTCTTTCTAACATCATTTTCCCTTTAAAAAACATGTCTGCTAGAAGGAGTCAATCTACGACATGACCGCCCTGGGCATTGCACTCCCTCCGGACATGGCCCTGAACTTTGACCTGGAATCCAGCTCAAAATGGAGCTTCACCCTCACTAGAGATGACTTGGAGACTGTCAAAATAGCAGCCAGCACGTGCCCAGTTATCACACACACAGCTCGCAAGAGACAGAGTGGGCTGTTTGCAGAATCCAAGCAATATCAATCTATCCTCAAATCAGATTTTTTACAAATAAAATTAAATGAACAGCAGGGCCCTGATCTTCTGTTATAAAGGATGCCAGTGACAGCAAAAACTTTGTTATCAGACCATTTGGGACATGGCTGCCAGTCCGCTGCCGGGGAGTGTTACTGTTTATCTTCTCTGTGGCTCTCTCTCTTATAAATGAAAGAAAGTAGACCTGGTGTGTGTGCAAGTGGCCGTCGAAGGTCTGTGGAAATGGAGAATTTGTTTTGTTTCTCCAAAAAACACAGGAGTAGACAGCGCCCTAACTACCCTGCCACACACCCCATGCCTCTGCCTGTTCCCATCGGCTCTAGCTAGTCACCGGAGTGAAGATTCTTATACGGGGCCATTTCTAGAATTCTAGCTTTAAGCCAGAGTTTTTTCATCTTATAAGAGCTTTTTCTTTTTATTTTGGGGTTGGTTTTACTACCAAAACCAGGCTTAACTTTTTTAAAAATAACTTAACATTGTAGACTGTCAAAGAAACAAAAATGGAAAAAAAATACACCGAAAGTGGTGGCTCGTGCCAGCACTTTGAGAGGTGGAGGGGAAAGGATTGCCTGAGCCCAGGAGTTCAAGACCAGCCTGGGTAACTTGGCAAGACCTTGTCTCTATAATAAATCAAAAAATTAATTGGGCATGGTGGCATGTGCCTATAGTCCCAGCTCCTTGGGAGGCTGAGGCAGAAGAATTGCCTGAGCCCAGCAGCTCGAGGCTACAGTGGCTGTGACCATGCCACTGCACTCCAGCCTGGGCAACCGAGTGAGGCCCCGACTCAAAGAAAGGGAGGGGGAGGTGGGGTGGAAACCCCTTCAAGAAGCATTGTGGATGGAGAGAAAGCCCAGTCTCCTGAGTGGCCTCGTGGATCTCTGGTCTTGTCCAAGCATCATCTTAATGGACTTGAGCAAGTCACTTAGCATCCTTCTTCTCAATTTTCCCATTTGTAAAATGAAAAATTTAGAATAAAGCCCCTTCCAAGCTAAGATTCCTAATATATCTTCAAGAAAGAAAAGTCTAGTTCAAGAGAGAAAAGTCTAGGCCAACCATGGAGGTTCATGCCTGTAAACTCAACACTTAGGGAGGCTGAGGCAGAAGGATTGTTTGAGGCTAGGCCTTTGAGACCAGCCTGGACAACACAGCAAGACCTCATCTCTACAAAAAAACTTAAAAATAAAAATAAATTTAGCCTGTTACGGTGGTGTGCACCTGTAGTCTCAGTTACTTTGGTAGGCTGAGACAGGAGGATTGCTTGAGCCCAGAATTTCAAGGCTGCAGTGAGCTATGATTGTGTCACTGCATTCCAGCCTGGACAACAGAGCAAGACCCTGTCTCAAAAAAAGAGAGAAGGCTGGGGGCGGTAGCTCACACCTATAATCCACTTTGGGAGGTGGAGGTGAGAGGATTGCCTGAGCTAACAGGTTCAAGACCATCCTGGAAACATGGCGAGACTTCATCTGTACAATAAATTTTTCTAAAAATTAGCCGGGCGTGGTGGCACACGCCTGTAGTTCTAGCTACTTGGAAGGCTGAGGCAGAAGGATCGCCAGAGCCCAGCAGGTCGAGGCTGTGGTGGCCGTGAGCGTGTCACTGCACACCATCCTGGGTGACAGAGTGAGACTCTGACTCAAAAGAAAGAGAGAGAGAGAGAGAGAATTCTGTACGCTGGCTCACCCTCCAAGAGCCTCCAAATGAATGTTGTCATGGCCATTCAGACCATCTGAAAATCTTTCAATAAATTTATACTGCTACATCCTCTGGAAGAGAAAGTTGGGTTCAGGTCACTCTAATGCATATTCTCTGAAAGGCCCCTGACATTCAAATGGATCCTTCCAAGCTGTGCGTTGATACTCAATATTCTCTCATCAGCAATAATATAGAGAGGCCTTAGTCAACAACACTCAGCCTCGGCCTCTTTCTTTCAAATCCAGACACCGCATGCTGCAGTCAGAACAGAGGGAATGGGCATTTTAGACAAACTAGCGCTTTACACCACCCCCATGGGGTCCAGATGTGAAGTCTCTGCTCTTTGCGGGAAGAGACTTCCCAGGCTTGGGGACAGCATAGGGCTCCCTGTCAACCCAGCTGCGTGTCACCATGCAGTGTGGCCAAACTCGTCCGCTGTTTTTTTGTGTGGCTTTGGGTAAATTACTTAAATCTCTCTAAGCCTGGCTTTTCTTTTGTAGATGACAATGACCACCTTCCAGAATTATGACGAAGGGTCAACGAAATAACGCATACAATGCCACGCACAGTGCCTTGTGCATGCTAAATACTTGACAAATTACAGGCCTCCATGTTTCAGGGAGAGGGTTGAGACACCCAGGAGGGGTGTACGCTAATCCCTAGAACATGTTCGTGAGAAAGCATCCAAATGACCCTGGAGTCCCCCTCGTCACGTGTGCAGGGAGGAATTGCTCCTTCCCAGGGAGGTGCTGGAATAAGGAACGACAGGGACAAGCGTCTCTTCCTCAAGGGCCTGAACTGACTCTTTCCTCTGGCTAGAGGGAAGGGAAGGACTGAGAAGAACTTCAGGAATGAAGGGAATCAACCCGTGAAGTGATGTGGCGGTTATCCACACGCTGATAACAGGGCAGCGGTACCCACGAGAAACATGTGCACATCAAGGTCACAAAAGCCAAAGAGGAGGAACATCCTGGGGTAGCCGCCCATCTGGAGGCCACACGGCCACCCTGCCCTTTGGAGCCTTGGAAGGAGAGAAGGTTGGTTGTTCTACATAAAAGGAAGTCGAACTGGAAAAAGAAAAATGGAGACCGACCCATTTCTGCCAGCACCGTACTGACAGATGCTCAGACTGCCATCTCCCAGCCTCGAGCCAGATAGGTGATTCCCAGAAGGGTCTTCCCATTACGATACCACTCCAAGTCAACAACACTTAAAGGAGAGGAGGAGGGGCCATGGCGACTGTTCTGTTGAAGCTTCAGGATCCGAGTCCGGGAAGTTCAGTCATTGGGACTACAGGTGCACAGCCCGGGAAGGTCCTGGAAGACCCACCTTCTAGGCAATCTGAGAGGAACTTGACTGTCAGGAACGCAAAAGAAAGAGTGAAGTGTGAAGCTCAAGCGTTCCCTATACTTTGGTGATGTCTAGTCTCTGTGTGACTGTCTATCATTAGAGGTCATGGATTAAAGGATCGTATCATTAACTTGGGTAAGGGAGGTCATTATTTGTTACACCATCTCACTTTAAAGGGAATACTTGGAACAATATGCCATGACTAAAGTAATTAGGCTGGGGACTAGGCCACAGACATGTTATGGGTGGCCCTGCTCTGTGAGGTAGGGTGTCAAACAGACCCCGAGTCAATTCCCAGTAGAGGGCAAGAGTGGATGATTATAAGGTCAAGAGCATTAGACTAGGAGTCACCAGGCCTAGACTCCAGTTCCCACAACTTAGAAAATTTATTGTGAAACTCGAAAGAGTCACTCGTTTTGTGAGGGCCTTCCTCATCTGAACAATGATAAACCTGGACAAAAGGATTCTTCAGATTCCGATGCTAATGGTGGTCGAGATCACGGCCTGGCCTGGGTGAGTCCTGGCTCTGTCTTTTAACAGCTGTATGACCTTGGCAATGTTCTGTGAAATGGAATTACAAGAGTACCTGCCTCCTAAGATTTGGGGAAAATCAAATAAGTGGGTGAGCACTAAGGTGGTGAAAGGGAGAGAGGGTTCTCGTCTTCAGTGGATTTTTTACCTATAAGTGGAACAAGAACGAACATATTTGGTAGAAACAAATATCAATTAAAGAAATAAGAGTCGGGCATATTGTCTCACATCTGTCATCCCAGCACTTTGGGAGACGGAGGCAAGAGGATTGCCCGAGCCCACAGGTTCAAGAACAACCTGGGCAACTCAGTGAGACCTCGTCTCTACAATAAATCAAAAAATTAGCCAGGCGTGGTGGTGTGCACCTGTAGTTCCAGCTACCTAGAGGGCTGAGGCAGAAGGATTGCCTGAGCCCAGCAGGTTGAGGTTGCAGTGGTTGTGAGCGTGCCACTACACACCAGCCTGGGTGACAAAGAGATGCCAATTAAAAAAAAAAACATATTTGTAAATTTTTTTTAAAAGTTTAAGTAAATATATATATGTATATTTGTGACTACCAAAACCAATTTTGATTGTTTTTGAAATGTAAAGTCAACCACCCTCTCAATGGCATGGGTGGGACTTGGACCAGAATTTTACATTCATTCAGAGAAAAACAAGAGGGAAACATCTCGGTATTCTCTCTTCTTTGTTATGGTCATCTGTGTCTGTGTCCTACTCCCAAATTCTGAGAGCCCTTCCAGAGCTTAGAGCATTTGCAACACAGTTCCAGGGTTCTTTCCAAAACTATACTTCACAAATTTCCTGCTTCGAAAGCTTGCCTTCCTCTGTTATTTTTTGGTTTTTGTTTTGGTACAAATTGGTCTCTGTGACATCAAACTAGAGTATACATTCCTTGAGGGCAGAAGGTTGTGCACTGCCCCTCTTTTCAGTCCCCTCGGTGTTCAGTGAGCCTTTGCCAAATGCCACCAACGTGGTCTTTTCCTGCCTGGCCCTCGCCACCTGCCTGACCCCAGTTCCCTCCTCATGTCCTTTGCAACTGCCAGGTTGCAGCTCCATTTCTTGTCGTTTGAGAGGAAGAAAGAGCTGCATTTGGCCGAGCTGTGTCGGGACAGGTGTCATCACGTGTCACTCTTCCCCAGGGCCCTGGTGTTTGAAGCACAGCTTCTGTGAGTGTCAGGAGATGACTCCAGTCCCATCCGTCTCCCCAGGGCCGGCTGCCTGATGTCGCAGGCCACCTCCTCACCCTCAGCTGTCACTTCTAGGAGCCTCTTCAAAGCCTTTTGCGATCATTTGCTAATTAAAGCACAGCCCTGCCCTGGTGATTACAGTTATAATTCCCACCTTACAAACGGGGAAACTGAGGCAGCTTTTATAAGGGAGCTGCCTCAGGCCAGAGTCAGCTTCGGAGCCAGAATTAGAAGTTGCAGGTGCCTGATTTAAGCTGCTACACCCAACCCCTTCTTATTCTAAATAAATGATTCCTCAGCAAGTGTGGACAATTTCCTCGCTGGACTGTGTTCACAGTTTTTGAGAGTTGAATTGAATTTTTTTTTTTCCCATTGATTTATCTGCATTTTTATTCCATGACATGCTGTTTTAGTTACTATAGACTTACGGTATAATTTAAAGTCAGGCAGTGTGATGCCTCCACATTTGGAAATGAATTCTTTCATTCCATATTTTTGTTGCTGTCCGCACTCAAGTTGAGTTCAACTTCAAACAGGGGCCACAAACAAAGAAAAACAGCAAAAAATGGGCTTGCCCTGGGATTGTTATTTTCTTAAACGCCATTGTCGACAATACACACTTTTTGAACATCTGCAAAATCCATGTGATATTTTATTTTATTTTTTTAATGAGATGCGGGTCTTGCTATGCTGCCTGGGCTGGTCATGAACTCCTCCTAGGCTCAAGCAATCCTCCTGCCTCGGCCTTCCAAGGACTACGGGTGCCACCATGTCCCCTGGCTTAGAGTCAATTAAACACTGTTACCTACAGTGACCTTCTTATCAGCTTCCTTCCTGAATGAGATTTAAGAAAGAGAATAAAAAAGAGAGAGAAAGAATGAGACGCAGTAAAACTTGAAGCTGTGGGGATCCTCCACCAGTAACAAAAAGTAACATTGTCTAGTGACATCCAAGGGACATATGATTAGGAGAATCGGTACTTCTGGTCTTAGAGGTAAAGGTTTGAAGTGAGAAATTTTAATTGGTTTGTTTGGCAGAAAGTTAAATGACGAAAACTAAAGAAAAAAAAACCAAAAAACCAGATTCCACAGATTCCAAACAGGAATACAGAATAAAACTACATATCTCATTTAACATGGTGTGTTTGGGATTGTGTGTTTTGAGTGTTCTTTTGATTTTTTATTTATTTTTTACCTTTTGAGTCGGAATCTCACTCTGTCGCCCAGGCAGGAGTGCAGTGGCACGCTGCTCACGGCCACTGCAGCCTCGACCTGCTGGACTCAGACTATCCTTCTGCCTCAGCCTTCCAAGTAGCTGAAACCACAGGCATGCATCACCACACCTGGCTAATTTTTTTTATTTTTTTGTAGAGACTAGGTCTCTCCATGTTGCTCGGGCTAGTCTCAAACCCCTGAACTCAGGCAATCCTTCGCCTCCCCCACCCAAAGTGCTGGGATGACAGGCGTGAGCCACCATGCTCGGCTTGGGTATTCTTTTTAATACTAGGATTAGAAACAAATATTTGAGATTTTTATATACACCAGTTCCCTCTCTCTGGGCCATCTGGTCAAGGACAGTAGACTAACTTCCTTCAAAGAACAGGAAAGATGGTGGAGGTGTGGGTTCCTAAAGAATGCCTTCTGGAAGGTTCTGACTTTCCAGGGTCTGTGAGGATGATAGGGTTTAGGTTTCTGGGAACGGGGAGGTGTGGTGAGAACGTTCCATGCTTAGCAGGCACGAAGACACAGAGGTGAACGGAGGAAGGAGTGAGCACCTGCCCCAAACAAAGGAAACCAGTTCAGGAAAAGCATGCCTGGATTCAGCAAATACAAATGGTCTCACCAAGTTGCCCATTTAAATTTGTGCTTCAGGCCGGGCTCGGTTGGCTCAGCCTATAATCCCGGCGCTTTGGGAGGCCCAGGTGAGTGGATTGCCTGAGCCCGTGAGTTCGAGACCTACCTGGGCAACTTGGCGAGACCTCATCTCTACAATAAACCAAAAAATTAGCCGGGTGTGGTAGCGCGCCTGTAGTTCCAGCTACTCGGAAGGCTGAGGTGGAAAGATCGCCGGAGCCCAGCAGGTCGAGGCTGCGGTGGCTGGGAGCGTGTCCCTGCACTCCAGTCTGGGTGATGGAGTGAGACTCCAACTCAAAAAAAAAAATTTGTGCTTCAGATAAAGGATGGAGACCCTTTTGATATAAGTATGTCCCGTGCAATATTTGGGGTGTACTTATACTACAGGGTCATTCGCTGCTTGTCTGAAACTTGAGTTTAACTGGGAGTCCTGCATGTTATCTGGCAACCGTAGCCACAGCAGATAGCATCTAACTTCCCCATAGCCAATCCGCCTCTCCTGCCATGACTCCCAGCCACTTTCTACTGGGGGGGAGGGATCAAGGGAACAGGTGCCACTTGTATATTTCTCTCCAGTCACATCCTCTCAGACCTCTTGTCTCATCCTCTTTTATCTCTGCTCAGGGGCTTTGGGGTGAAAAAGTCCAAGGTCAGGTACTGGAAGCATCTAATTGTGTTCAAACTCTTTCAGGGTAAGTTATTACCCGAAGAAGGGTAAGTATAGCTTTGATGAAAAATGAAAATTTCGTTTTTTAAAAAAAGGAAGTAGGACAGGCGTGGTGGCTCATGCCTGTAATCCCAGCACTTTGAGAGGCCAAGGTGGGAGGATTGCCTGAGCCCTGGGGTTCAAGACCAGCCTGGGCAACATAGCTAGACCTTGTCTCTACAAAAAAATTCAAAAATTAGCTGGATGTAGTAGCACATACTTGTAGTCTCAGCGACTCAGGAGGCTGAGGCGGGAAGATTGCCTGAGCCCAGGAGGTCGAGGCTGCAGTGAGCTATGATCGCACCACGGCTCTCCAGCCTGGGCCACATAGCAAGACCCTGTCTCCAAAAAGTGAAAACCAAAAAAATTTTGACAGGATGTAGCTACTGACTGTAGGGTACTTAAGTGCTTGGCAGTGGATGAAAAACAGGCCTACTCTGTGGCCTTCAGTCCTCTCAAGAACCCTTGGAGATATTGTTCTCTTCAAGGAGGCCGGCTGAGGTCAAGTGACTGGCCAGTGGTCCCTTAGCTGGCAAGTGGCAGAGCTGCGACCAGACCCCAGCCCCGGCTGGCCCCCAAAGCTCTGCACCAACCAAAGTGTCACACCATCCTTCAGGTGTGAGGCCACCTTCTGGAACTCAGAGAGCCAAAGTGCATCACGACCACCAAAACCAGAATTACCTTCCGGAGCGGGCCCCTTGTAATACAGGTTTTTCCCTCTGTGTAAGTGTTCTAGGAACCCACTGGCATCAGGGTACCATCTAGCACTGCTGGGAGAGACTGCATCCAGCTTCGGTGAGGTTTTTTTTGCGGAGATTCTTTGAACACATTTGCCCACTTCATGATGGGTGATTTACGAGCACACCGGCCCACACCGCACTGTTTGCCAGTTTTGGGCCAAAAATGGCAGCATGATCCCCGTGCCTCACCCTCCCTATCCACCCAAGTCGCTTTGAGCAACTTTTTTTTGTTTCCCCAAAATAAAAAAAGTTCTCCAAGGGAAACATTTTGCCCATGTGGAAGAGGTGAAACAAAAACACGGCAGAAGCATTAAAAAGCATCACAATGGACAAGTTCACAAACTGGTTTGAGCCGCAGAAAAAGCATCTCGTTAGAGGTCACATCAAATGAGAGGACTTTGAAGGTGACTGAAGTTTACATATGTAAGAATAAATGCACAATTTTTAATAAATTAATTCTGGGTTTTTAAGGGTTCCCCCTCACAGGTGACATCAAGAAGGACCGAGAGGTATCCTTGCTGCACCCAGTGCCGGTCGTGATGGGAGAAAGCCAGGGTGCAGATGACCTGGGGTCCTGCTGCGTTGTCTCGTAGGTTTCAGGAGCCCACCCAGGAAGAGAGCATAAATGCTGTGGAACTTTCAGCAAGGCTCTTTTCCCGGGAGGCGGGCTTCCATAGCGGATAAAGGAATCTAAATGTCTCTCAGAGAGCTGCCCTCCCACGAACCTCCCTAAGGCCTGGAGTTTTGGAAAACACCCCAAGAGGCTTCAAGCACCTGTGTGCTTCCCTCAAGTCCTCACTGGAGAGTGGGTTGGAGGAGAAGATGTGACTGTCACCAGGGAGGCAAGGAACATCTGCCCAGGGTACAGTTCAAAGCTGACAGGAGGCCAGATGCCTGTAATCCTAGCATTTTGGGAGGCTGAAATGGGAGAAGCACTTGAGCCCAGGAGTTCGAGACCAGCCTGGGCAACATAGGGAGACCTCGTCTCTACAAAAAATCAAAAAAATTAGCTGGGAGTGGTGGTACACACCTGTAGTCCCAGCTACTCAGGTAGCTGAGGCGGAAGTATCACCTGAGCCCAGGAGGTCGAGGCTGCAATGAGCCATGATGGTGCCACCACACTCCAGCCTGGAAGACAGAGTAAGACCCAACTCAAAAAAAAAAAAAACCCACTCCGAGGACAGAAGAGCATTGGGGTTTGCAGTTCTGTGCCTGGATGTTTTCAAACCTGTTTCTGGAAAAACGAGCCTGGTGCGGCCGAGGCTGTGGAAGCCACATGGGCACCTAAAAGCTGCCACTCACAGGAATACCTTTGGTCTCAGCTCTGATGCCTCAAGCCCCCACATCCGAACAGACGCTCTGATGGGGTTATCTCGCTGGATCGGAGTTTTGGGGAACCTCGGGGTTCTGCTTCCTTCCTCTGGGCCCACAGATACACAGACAGGAGAAAGGGACTTGGACGGGGTGGGGGGGGGTGCAGCTGCCTTGTGGTCGCCGTGATTATCATTTGCAGAAGACCCAGCTGCACCGCCGGCAGGGTTGCAGACTCTCAGGGCACGTGGGGAAGGCCCCTGGGTGTTCTCAGCTCCCAGGACAGCACGGGGAAGGCCCCCTGGGCATTCTTGCTGCACCCCCCACCATCAGATCATGACTGGGATGATAAGTTTCAGCTACTGGGCCGAGCCTCTTCCAGCATTTGATCCCAGCAAAGAGATCTGATTTCCTCCTAATGTGCATTCTCTTTGATGTCCGAGATTCTCCCAAGGATAAGGAAGAGTCTTGGGAGGTGACTGGCTCCCGGCCGGCCTGCGCCCTGCCTGGGTCCCTGCAGGAGTCCCTCCTAGCCTGGAGGCCCCTACCTCAAGCAGTCTGCTCCCTATTTTCTAAAACAAGCAGCAAGGAAAGACTTTTGTCTTCATATATGCTAAGGACGTGAGTCTTTAGGCACCAAAATGGGAGTCCACTTTTTTTTTTAAATAAAAGTAGAGTTTATCATACTGAGTGATCTCTCACAGAAGTAAAGATCTGAGCATCACATGTTGTCACTCATAAGTGGACCTTGAACAACTACCATAATACTATAAGAAAAGATTGACAGTGGCGGGAAACTATGGGGGGGCAGGGAGGGGAAGGGAGATGGGACTAACGGTAGTCAGTATGTGTCTGGGGAAAGGAGGGCACACCTCATCAACAAGGGTACCTGCACAATGAATATTTGTATACCTAACCCTTAACTGTACCCCACAATTTTAAAATTAAAAAAATAGATATAAGGAGGAAAAAAAAGAAGCCCTAAGTGGAATGTTGTTAAGATTCTGGTTTCTGGAAGCTTCCAAGAGAAAAATGGGGTATGGAATACTATGCAGTCGCATAAAAGGATGAAATCATGTCCCTGCAGCAACATGGAGGCAGCTGGCAGCCATCATCCTAAGTGAATGAACGGAGAAACAGAAAACCAAATACTGTGTGTTCGCGCTGCTCAGTGGGACCTCACACGGGGCCCCACAGGCACAGGGAAGGGGACAACAGGCCTGAGGACTCAAAGGGAAGAGGGAGGGAGGAGGGCAAGGAAAAAGAACCACCCACTGGGTACCCTGCTCGCTGTCTGAGTGACAGGTTCAATAGAAGCCCCAACCTCACCATCACACAATATACCCATGGAACAAACCTGCATCCCAGGGCCGGGTGCGGTGGTTCACGCCTGTAATCCCAGCACTTTGGGAGGCCAGAGAAAGAGGATTGCTTGAGTCCAAGAGTCCAAGACCAGCCTGGGCAACATATCGAGATGTCATCTCTACAAAATGAAATAATTAGCCAGGTGTGGTGGCACATGCCTGTAGTCCCCGCTACTTGGGAGGCAAGGAAGGAGAATCGCCTAAGCCCAGGAGGTCAAAGCTTCGGTACGCCACAGTTGTGACACTGCACTCCAACCTAGACGACAGGGCGAGACCCAGACTCAAAAATAAAAAATAGGCCGGGCTCGGTGGCTCAGTTCGTCATCCCAGCACTTCGGGAGGCCGAGGCAAGTGGATTGCCGGAGCCCGCGGGTTCGAGACCCACCTGGGCACCATAGCAAGACCTCGTCTCTACAACAAATCAAAAATTAGCTGGGCGTGGTAGCACATGCCTGTAGTTCCAGCTACTCGGAAGGCTGAGGTGGAAGGA
>NW_007245635.1:329009-335593 GCF_000164805.1 Carlito syrichta
GGGTGACAGAGTGAGACTTCAATGCACACAAAAAAAATTTAAAATAAATAAAAAATAAATCTGCACATGTCCCCCCTGAATCTAAAATTTTCTTAATGCATAAACTTTAATTTAAAAAAAAAAACTTCCACGGGTCCTCTCCCCTCCATGGAGCAGCACTTCTGTGGTAAGTGTCTCTTGTGAACTAGTCCAGCATTGTGTGTCCAAGGAGTAAACTCAATACCTTCTCGGATATTTAATCACAGATATTTATGAGATGACCGGCTGGAGGCTCCGGCAGGTGGCTGGGAGTTGGCTGACCCCCAGAGAGGAGCTGGTGTCTGGTGGGGTGGGGGCCCGCTTGGAAGCTCGACCTGTCACCTTGTCTGTCAAGTCACCAAAAATCGCCACACTGCCAGAACAAGCCGGGGACTGAAAAAGAAGACAGACTTTAGGAAGCTTGTCCTTCCAACCCTCCTCTCTTTGGCTGGTGTTCGAGGCCAGTCAGCTGCACCGTTGTTTGCAGCGGTTGTTATGAGGTGAGGAGGGGTTCATTCCAAGTTCTCAACTTCTGGGACAAAAAAAAAAAAGAATCTCATGCTAGTCAAATGGAAATGGACACACACACACACTCCTGGCCCCCACCAAAAAAAAAAATACCCTAGAACAATCGATAGCCAGCACATGAAAACAGGATCAGATGACAGCGTGTGATAACCCACAGCAGGGTACGTTGCATAGATGCGGCATCGAATACCCACACAGAAGCCATCCCACCGCACTGGACTGTCCTGAGAACCATGGGGCAGAGGGACTCCATCGATCCAGTGACCTGGACTGGATGCAATGGCTCATGCCTGGAATCTGGCCCTTTGGGAGGCCGAGGCAGGAGGATCACTTAAGGCCAGGAGCCAGAGACAAGCCTGGGCAACATAGCAAGACCTCGTCTCTACCAAAAATTACAAAATTAGCTGGGCACGGTGGTACAAGTCTGCAGCCCCAGCTACTTGGGAGGCCAAGGCAGGAGGATCACCTGAACCCAGGAGTTCAAGGCCACCGTGAGGTATGATGGCACCACTGCACTCCGGCCTGAGAAGCAGAGCGAGACGCTATCTCTCTAAAAAAAAAAAAAAGCGTTTTTTAAAATATTGGTAAAACCTTAAAAATCGAATGGCCTGGCTTTTCCCCCGTACAAGGATTGCAGGGTTTGGGGAGGTCGGGAAGGTCAGACGGGGCCAGCTGGACAAACCCCTGGCTCTTCCTCCCTCCCATGAAGAAGGAAGGCAGCAGGCAGAGGGAACAAGAGAGACCACAGGGCAAATTCTGACAAGCACGAGGCCGGCCTGAGAAGGAGAGAATTCTCCTGCCTCTAGTTCCTCCTTCCAAAAGGGCTTTCTTCCAGGTTCTGAGGCTTCTAAGCTAGGAACGATCCCAACAGCCTGGACGATTCTGGACAAGGTTCTCCAAGGAAACGCTGCGACCTGTGATCTGTTCCCCGCTCCTCTACACCTGGCAAACGTCGCCCTGTTCCCACCCCTCCCCTTCCCCCCCAGGCGGGCAAGCAGCAGCTGGAGAGGGCAGCTTCTCCCTCCACCCCCCCCCCGCCCCCACCCCCTCCTGGAGGCAGCAGCCCGGCAGGTGTCTCTGGCTTTTCTACAGGTATCTCCCAACACAACACGCCCTTTTTCCTCCTAGTGGGAGTGGGTGGCCAGGGAGCTGTCCCAACCACTCCCTCCAGCCCCCCAGGGCTGGTGGCTCAGGGAGGGACCCCAGCTACCAACTCCCTTCTCAAGGCAGGAGACTGGAGCCCGTGATGCCAAGTGCACCCTCCCTCGCCACCAGGCCACCGACCCTTCTGCCCCCTAAGAAGGCAGAAACTCTCCGTAGCCATGACAGCCACCCTGAGTTCTGTCTTCTATGCTCCATCTACCTTCCCCTCTGGCTGGCTACTGTCCATTCCTGCAGGGTCCACCGAGGCCCAGACCTTCCCAGAACCTGCCCCAGGGGCAGCGCTGACGGTGGCCAGGAGGCATCCCTGGCTTTAAGGAAGTCTGGCCCAGGAATGTGAAGTTTGCATGGTTAGATTTACAATTCCTACCCCCAACCCATGCTCTAAGACTCAGAGTTTGTTTGATTGTTTGTTTGTTTATTTGGAGGTCTCCCTCTGTGGTCCAGAGTGGGGTGCAGTGGCATGATCTTGGCTCACCAAAACCTTGACCTCCTGGGTTCAGGCGATCCTTCTGCCTCAGTCTCCCCAGGAGCTGGGACTATAGACATGTGCCACTGTGCTCAGTTAATTTTTTTTCTTTTTGTAGAGATGATGTTCATAATTTTTTTTGCTTTGTTGCCCAGGCTGGTCTCAAACTCCTGGGCTCAAGTGATCCTCCTGCCTCAGCCTCCCAAAGTGTTGGGATTCCAGGCATGAGCCCCCTGCCAAGACTTGGTGACTTGATAAAATCTTTTTCAAATCTCGGAATCTTATCTTACCCCTGCCAGAACAGGACTTTGGGAGGACATACATACTTCTTCTCTCCCATATCTGATTCCCACATTGGGAGAACAGAGAAAAGAGAATTCCTCCTCAAGGGGTATGCAGGTCGAGGGTGGAGGATGGCTATCAGATCTTTGCTTGTTTGTTTCTTAGAGACAGGGTCTTGCTCTCTTGCCCAGGCTGGAGCGCAGTGATGCAATCAGAGCTCCCTGAAGCCTCAAACTCCTGGCCTCAAGGGATCAGCCCACCTCAGCCTCCTGAGTAACTGGGACTACATGCATGTGCCACCATGCCAGGCCGATTGTTTTTTTGTTTTTGTTTTTATTTTTGTTTTTTTAATTTGTAGCGATGAGGTCTTGCTATGTTGTCCAGGCTGATCTTAAACTCCTGGCCTGAAGCGATCCACCCTCCTCCACCTCCCAAGGAACTGGGACCACAGGCAGGAGCCAGCACACCAGGCTGATTTTTAAATCTTTTGTAGAGATGGGGTCTCAATATGTTGCTCAGGCTGATCTCAAACTCCTGGCCTCCAGTGATCCTCCCACCTCAGCCTCCCAGAGCTCCGGGATTGGAGTCAGGCTGAACCTGAACTGAAATTCTAGGAGACTCAAGTTCCTTCCTGATGGAAATCCAGCCACTAGTCTTTTAAGTGGGGGGGCATTTCCCCAGAAGCCCTCCACCGGGGCTTTGAGGATTACTCTCAGTGACAACAACTCATCATGAAGCCCCTGGCTGCACCCTTCCTTCCAAGGTCTGTCTGTGAGCCTGACAGATGCCCTTGTTAGAGTGGCGTGTCCTTGGTCTCTCTCTTCATCCGATGCTTCTTCCTCAGCCCAGCACCATCAATAATCATCTTCTACGTCACACAAACCTCCCATGAATCATGATGAAATCTGTCAAACACACCATTTCACAGACAGGGAAACTGAGGTACTGAATAGGGCGGTGTTGTCCCCTCAGAGAACACCAGAGATAGGAGCCATAGCAAGGAAGATTACACATCCCCAGGTGCCGACGTGTGACCCAGAGTCTTCACAGACCAGTGTCTCAATTTCCCTCTAGGTCCTGTAGGGAGAATGGGAATTTCTGAAATGTTCCACCCCTTATCTCGGGTCCATCGAGGCCAAGCTTTTCATATTCTTCCTGAAAGCATGTAACCGTGAAACAGCGCTATCTTCTAGAAATGCTGTTTCTTACCTCCAAACTTCCTGCAGAATTCCTTATGATCAATAGAATGGTGACCAGATGAAGTAAGTTCCAGAATCTCTTGTGCAACTCCCCAGAGAGTCCCAGCCTCCTGGCCACACAGAGAATGTGATCAAAGAACGAGGAAATTAGATCTAGAAGGATCTGCAGAGACTCTCCAGGCCATCCCTCTGATCACAGATGAACAAAAGATTGCCCAGGGCCATCGGATGAGCCCAAGAACACCCTCTAGGAATTGGCCCAACCAGCGTTGAATCCGAGTCTCCTGACTTCCAGCTCACAAAAAGATGAAATTAGCATTCCCAGAATTCCACCTCCCACCATGCCAGTTGGTTTGGAATTAATGCTGTGTCTCGGTGCTGATTCATATAACTATACTCACAACCACAATCTGAGTTACTGTCAGCAACATTACCTCTGGGGTTAAAAGTCAGCGGGTCCCGAAAGCCTCAAGAGAAAACATGGCATTGGGGTTCACAAGAACACAGACTTCCTGCCAATCCTACACGATTGAATGTATATGGAGTTTTTGTAACAACAGCACTTTCATGTCCTGGGAAGTTGATTCTACAGACTAACCCTATAGGGAAACCTTGTTATTAGCAAGACATCTTTTTGTAATGTACATAATATCTCCTGATGTCCATAAATAAGTGTGTCTGTTTGTTTGTTTGTTTTGTAGAGACGAGGTCTCGCTATGTTGCTCAGGCTGGTCTCGAACTCCTGGGCCCAAGCAATCCTCCCACCTCAACCTCCCAAAGTGCTGGGATTACAGGTGTGAGCCACCATGCCCGGTCTATTAATGTTATTTATACTGGGTGTGGGTCAGAACTGAAAACTAATCTCCACATTCTTCTAAGCAGAGCTCCTTAAGGACACCACCTGGGAAACAGTGTGGGAAGAAAACATCTAGGTAAGAGTTGATCCTGGAGAGAAACCAGATGGATCCACCTCCTTCCTAATTTCTCCCACCTGCTAGGTATCTCTCCTTGCCAGAGCAAAGCCCCAACCGTAATTCCCCAAATAAGGAATTTGGAGGAATTTTAGGGGAGGAAATAATTATTAACAGGGTGGACAAGAAAACCTGTGTTCCGGTGAGGAATAAAAGTCAAATATTCGCTAATTCTCAGCACCATTCTTCCAGAGGGAGGGCCCGAGAGAGAACATCCTTCATAGATGCAGAAAAGATGAACAGGAAATCAGAAGCTGACGAGGAGATTAAGCATCATAGGAGTCCAATAAATGTTTTTAGATCCATTATCAGATCTCGCTTGCTTGTTTGTTTGCTTTAAATAGAAGCTATAAAGAAAAATTAGGCTGGGTGTGGTGTCTCATGCCGGTAATCCCAGAGCTTTGGGAGGCTGAGGTGGGAGGACTGCTTGAGGCCAGGAGTTTCAGACCAGCCTGGGCAACATAGCGAGACCCCCCCATCTCTATGAAATATTTTTTAAAATTAGTAGTGCATGGTGGTGCATGCCTGTAGTCCCAGCTACTTGGGAGGCTGAGGTGGAAGGATTCCTGAGTCCAGGAGTTTGAGGTTGCAGCACTCCAGCCTGGATAATAGAGTGAGACCCTGTCTCTAAAAATACTATAGCAGAATGATTGCCTGAACCCAGCAGGTTGAGGCTGCAGTAGCCATGAGCGTGCCACTGCACTCCAACCTGGGTGACAAGAGTGAGACTCCAACTCAAAAATAAATTAACTAGTTAGTTAATTAGAAATAATACAGGGTCAGATGTGGTGGCTCACACCTGTAATTCTAGCACCTCGGGAAGCTGAGGCATGAGGATTGCTTAAGCCCAGGAGTTTAAGACAAGTCTGGGCAACACAGAGAGACATCACCTCTAAAAATAAAATAAAATAAATCTGGACGCAATGGCTCACACTTGTAATTCCAGCACTTTGGGAGGCCGAGGTGAGAGGATTGCCTGAGCCAAGGGTTCAAGACCAGCTTGGGCAACATAGCGAGACCTCGTCTCTATGATAAATAAAAAAACTAGTCGGGCATGGTGGTTGCACCTGTAGTCCCAGCTACTTGTGTGACTAAGGCAGAAAGATCGCCTGAGCCCGGGAGGTCGAGGCTGGGGTAGCTATGATTGTGCCACTGCACCCCAGCCTGGATGACACAGTGAGACTCCGACTCAAAAATTTAAAAACTAAATTAAAATAAAATAAAAATAACACCGATGAAAGAAAAATTAAGAGACCAGGAATGGCTTCAAGGATAAGATGAGGCAGGGCACCTTTGGAGGAGAGGGATGGCCGGTTTTTCTGTCTTCCACAAAGAACACCTGTGCGGCCCACGAGGGGGCCCAGGGAAGGCTAACATTATGCTAGAAGTTTCCTCCTGTTCTCTCACTATTAAAGCAACATATGCTCATTGTAGAAAATCGGGGAAGGAACATAGAAAGAGGTAGAAGCATCCATAACTCTTCCCTGCCGGGCACCCCTGATCCTCTGGGGGCCCATTTCCAGAGCTCCTTGGAGACAGAAAGCGCTCTTTGCTCCCTGACGTGGGTGGAGTGGGGTCTGCTCAGAGGCAGGACATGCGGCTTCCGTATCAGGGAGCCCACGGTGCTGAGCTCGGGTTCCTGCCACGTGAAACGTCGCCTGCCATGTAGCGAGACAATTTCAGCTTGGGGGCCCAGAAAAGAACAGGGCCGCAATTCCACCAGCCTCCACCTGGCCTCCCTGCAACGTCAGCCAGCCAGCCGTCCAGGTGAGGGTGGAGTGCGCAGCTCTGACAAATGGGAAGACTTCACCCTGGGGCGCTCGCAGCTCCTAAACCGACTTCTCAGTTCAGAAGAAAATAAACCAAGAGAGGAATTTTCCACTGGCCCATTAATCATGAGAGCGGCAGGCTCGGGGCAGGAGACTCCTCGGCGGGCGTTCCAGGGTTCAGGATCTC
>NW_007245635.1:335613-352350 GCF_000164805.1 Carlito syrichta
CCCCCCGGAGTAACCGCTGCCCCCGTGAGGCGCCATCCGCCGCACTGACCCTAATGGATTTTTGCCTGTGCTGACATGTTTTTCTCTTTTATTTTTTTTTATTTTAATTTTTTTTTTTTTTTAGTGGTAGTCTCACTCTGTCACCCAGGCTGGAGTGCAGTGGCACGCTTTCACGGTCACCACAACCTCGACCTGCTGGGCTCAGGCGATCCTTCCGCCTCAGCCTCCAAGTAGCTGGGACTACAGGCGCGCACCACCACACCCAGCTAATTTTGTGATTTATTGTAGAGACGAGGTCTCACTAAGTTGTCCAAGCTGGTCTCAAACCCGTGGGCTCAGGCAAGTCTCTTGCCTCCACTTCCCAAAGTGCTGGGATGACAGCCATGAGCCACTATGCCTGGTAGTTTCTAAATACTCGTTACCTAATGTATGAGGCAGACCAAGCACCATAGCTCCTAACACAGTTTTAGTAGGAGAAGCAACTTAACGTTTTGTTTTGTCTTGTTTCTGAGTCAAGGTCTGACTCTGTCACCCAGGTTGCAGTGCAGTGGCACAGTCATGGCCACTGCAGCCTCAACCTCCTGAGCTCGGACGATCCTTCCACGTAAGCCTCCCAAGGAGGTGGGACTACAGGCATGTGCCACCACGTCTGACTACTTTTTTTTAACTTACTATAGAGATGAGGTCTTACCAGGTTGCCCAGGTTGGTCTCGAACTCCTGGGCTCAGGCAATCCTCTCGCCTCAGGTTCCCAAAGGGCTGGGATTACAGGCAAGCGCCACCACACTTGACCAAGGAAAATTCTCAACTAGACATCACCACCATCTTGGGTCCAAGTGGCTGGCAGAAGCAGTTCCCAGCCCCTAGAAGAGTGGGTAAGATGTCACCCCACCAACCAGTTGTACAAACTTCAGCAAGTTGTCCAACCTTTCTAAGCCTCGATCCCCATCTGTAAATAATAACCGTGTTTCCCTCATAAAGTTGTTGTGAAGAGTCAACGAGATAATAATACACAGAACCTAACACATCAACACTTAGTGACTGTGAGTTGTGAATGTTCAGTAACGCGTTCTTTCAAGGATACATTGAACATACCTCTGGGGCCGTGTGGTTTCCGCCTTCAAGGATGTCGTCATCTAGTGAGGGAGAGAAATGTCAAAAACAAACACTGACTACCTCCCAGGATAACTTCCAAGAGGTGTGTGTTATACTCACCCTTCCCAGGGTATCAACACAGATCTTATCAATAATGCTACAAGGTAGAAATTAGTGTGACCGTTTTACAGAGGATGAGTCTAAGATCTACAGGTCACCTTGTGGACTTGAACCCAGGTCTTCTGAATCCAACCACAGTGCTCTTGAAACACGTTCACTGGCCAGGCACGGTGGCTCATGCCTGTAATCCCAGCAATTTAAGAGGCTAAGGCAAGAGGGTTGCTTGAGTCCAGGAGTTTGAGACCAGCCTGGGCAACATAGCGAGATCTTGTCTCTACAAAAAATTTAAAAAGTAGTTAGGCATGGTGGTGCAGGCTTGTAGTCCCATCTACTCAGGACATTGAGAAGAGAGGATTACTTAAACCCAGGAGGTCGAGGTTTTGGTGGCGAGCCATGATTGTGCCACTGGACTCCAGTCTGGTACCCAGTGAGACTCTCAGCACACACACACACACACACACACACACACACACACACACACACACACACACACACTCCAATCCCTTTTTTTCCTTTCTCTCATTTTATTTTTGGAATCAGGGTCTCACTCTGTTGCCCCAGCTAGAGCACAGTAGCATGAACAGGGCTCACTGCAGCCTTGACCTCCTAGGCTGTGGTGATCCGAATAACTGGGATTACAAGAGCAGGCCACCACACCCAACTGACTTCTCTTATTTTTTTGTAGAGACAAGGTCCTACTATGTTGCCCGGTCTGGTCTCCAACTCCTGGGCTCAAGCAACCTCCCGCCTAAGCCTCCCAAAGTGCTGGGATTACAGGCATGAGCTATTTTGCCTGACCTTTTTTTTTCTCTCTTTCTCTTATGGGACCCACCAAAGTTTCCGGTGGCTTTCCTGAGGATAGCTTGAGAACCCCCTAATGTTGAACACTGCTTTAAATCTGAGCCCAAGTGCACTCACCCATCTCGGGAGGTGACGCAAAGGAGCCCGCAGGTTTTCGCCATGGTTCACGGCTGTTCTTTGTCATCACAGAATTGTATTCCCGAATGTCACTCTGGGACATTTGGCCCCAGGATGATAAACTTCCACCACCGGCTGTCGCCCCTGCAGCAGCCCCTCGTGGCCTGACAGTGGTGATTAAACATGGCCTATGAGGAAAGCCTGGAGAAACCAGCCAGCCTGCATGGGTGAGCAGAGCAGGGAACAGACAATAGGGCAGATTTGCCTGTCTCTGGAGGACTCACTCTCTGATCTTTCGCAGAGAGAAAACACAGGGCGGTGAGAATCTGGCAGCATGACCCAAGGGGGCCCTGGGCAGGTGGGGATGGGTGGGAGCTGCAGCCTGAATGCAGACGCCACCCAGGGCTCTAGCTGACCCCGCTTCCGCCCCAGGCCAGGAAGGAGAAAGCTCTTTTATTTCCTCTTTACTGTTATCCCCTGCCCCATGGATTTCATGTATTTTCTGCCCTTGAAGGTGGGAATCCCTTGGTCCCAAGACAGCCAGCCCTGAGTGCCAGGCCAGTCCACAGCCTCAGTTCAGAGTCTCCATTCTGGTCTCCAAACTTCTGAGCATGTCTGTAGAAAGTCCCTACCTTCACCCGGCCAGGTACAGTGGCTCACACCTGTAATCCCAGCACTTTGGGAGACTGAGGCGGGAGGATCATTTGAGCCCAGGCATTCACGACCAGCCTGGGCAATGCAGCAAGACCTCGTCGCTACAGAAAAATCAAAACATTAGTGCGCGCCTGTAGTCCCAGCTACTCGGGAGGCTGAGGCAGAAGGATCGCCTGAGTCCAGGAGGTCGAGGCTGCGATGAGCCTTGATCATACCACTGCACTCCAGCCTGGGGAACAGTGAAACCCCGATTCAAAAAATAAAAAGGAAGAATAATAAACGAAGTCCCTAACTTCACCCAGGCCCGCCCTCCTTCCTGATAGCCCTTTAGTCATTCGGTTGGCTCCCTGCAACATTCCCCATGAAATTCCCTGGCACCTCCAACCCGCCCAGCTCTGCCATCCTCCCTGGAACAGCCTGGCTTCTTCCTGCACTGAGAACGTGCTTCCCGCCATGACCTTCCTCATTGTCCCAAACAACCAAGGGGCCGTGTCTGCGCAGTGACGCGGACTTGTCCACCTGGTTCCTTCCCCAGACCTTGAATGTTCTTCTTCTCCTCTTCTTCGCTCTTTCTGGAGAAGGTGGATGCTGCCCCCTCTGTTCCCGACCCCTCCCTCCCACCGCCTGTGGGAGGGTCCCCGGCTGGCCCCTTCCATCTCGCACCTGTTGTCCCATCTCTGCTCACTTCTTCCTCCTCTTTTGCTTGATGACCTCACAGCGTCTCTTCTAGCCTTGGAAGCTCGACGATGACCCTCTCGCCCCTGCATCGGACACCCCAGTCTCTTCTCTGACAGAGGCCATCTCCAGGGGACGAGTCCGCATGTCTTGGTCTTCCTCTTCCTCTTCTCCCCGCAACTCACGGCTTTGCACCTCACAGTCCCACAGTCATGGCGACCGTCTGACCGAAACTCTGTTTCCAGGTCAACACAGCTGCCCAACTCCAAACGCCGGTGATCTCTTCTCTGCCTTGGACCCTTGCTTTCTGCAACACCTCGATTCCTCCTTGCCGTGTCTTCTCTGTTGGGTTCCAGGAGGCATCCACCCTCGCCACCTTCTGCCTCCTAAATGGGGCCATCTTCAAAGTTAGGCCCCCATGGATGAAACGGTGCCCTCTGCTTTCAAGTGCTCCCTTGGTGAGCTCACCGTCTTGTGGGTACTGTCGGGGCGATTCCACATCGACCACCCCACGTGTCTCTTCCTAACTCCCAGCTCTGTCCATTGGGCAATTTGGTCAAGATCCCCCACCCACAACCCAGTATGTTTGAAGCTAGCTTCATCACCTTTCCTCGAATCACTGTCTCCTCGGGATTGAACAGGCACATCGAGGAGGCACGAAGGGTGTTTGGGAAACAGAATAAATACAAATGGTGGAGTCATTTCACTGTCACCCAGTGTAGACTGTCATTCTACCTCAGCCTACCTAGCCTCACCGGTTTCCAGAAGGACTGATGCGTCCTCCTCAAGATCTCTCTCACCCATCCCTGTTCCCCCAGCCACTGTGATTGGATGCCACCTTTTACCTGGGCTCCTGATGCAGTCCTCTGGCTGGCTTCTCTCCTTCCCATCCTTGTGTCCCCAGTCATCCTATCTCCGTTCTTAAATGTGTGGCTGGGATTGGTGCTGAAATACCTCTCGTGCCTCCATATTGAGTGTGAAAGAAAGCTCCAACTTATTGGCTGGCAATTCATAATCCGGTCCCAACTTTTCTTTCCAGCTTTTACACATACTCTATACTCTTAAAAACCTGGGTGACACCAGGCATGGGTCTTCTCTGTCCTGCCCCCATGTTTAGTTCATGCCTTTCTTCTGCATGCAAAGCCCTTGCTCGTCACAGCACTCTGTCATGTAAGATCCAAATCAGGCCAGGCATGGTGGCTCATGTCTGTAATCCCAGCACTCTGGGAGGTCACGGTGGGAGGATCCTTTGAAGCCAAGAGTTCGAGACCAGTCTGGAAAACATAGCAAGAATCTATCTCTACAAAATAATGATGATAATTTATTTTTAATCATTTTAAATCTAAGTCAAATGGCATTCACGCTCCAGAATATTCCTTGGTCTCACTCCTTGTCACATGCCACCCTTATAGTTTTTGTTTGGTTTGATTTTTTGGAGCCAAGGTCTCACTCTGTGCCCAGGCTGGAGTGCAGTGGCACAATCACGGCTCACCGCAGTCTCGACCTCCTGAACTCAGGCAATCCTCCTGCCTCAGCCTCCCAAGTAGTTGGGTCCACGGGCATGCACCACCATGCCTGGTTAAATTTTTTTTTTTTTTTTTTTTTGTAGTGACAAAGTCTCGCTCTGTTGCCCAGGCTGGTCTCAAATTTCTGAGCTCAAGGAATCCTCTTGCCTCAACCTCCCAAAGTGATGGCATTATGGGCATGAGTCACTGCACCTGGCCAACAGTATTGCTGTATGTTACATAATTCACCCCTTGTCGATTCTAAGCTCCGCAAGGGTAAGGGCCACGGCTTGTACCTCGTGGCCTACTGGAGTGTCGTGTTGTGTCTTGCCCTGTCCCAACTCTTGATGAGCACTTATTGATTCTACAGCCGGAAAGCATTTTTTTTTTTTGAGTTGGAGTCTCACTCTGTTGCCCAAGCTGGAGTGCAGTGGCACCTCACGGCCACCACAGCCTCAATATGCTGGGCTCCAGCGATCCTTCTGCCTCAGCCACCCAAGTAACTGGAACTAAAGGCATGAGCCACCACGTCCAGCTAATTTTTGATTTATTGTAGAGATGAGGTCTTGCCACGTTGCCTAGGCTGGTCTCAAACCCCTGAACTCAGGCAGTTCTCCAGCCTCAGCCTCCCAAAGTGCTGGGATGACAGGCATAAGCCACCACACCCAGACTGCTGGAAAGCATTTTAAACATTAACTTCATCTACAAGCCGGGCTCGGTGGCTCAGCCTGTAATCCCATGCCTTGGGAGACTGAGGTGAGTGGATTGCCTGAGCTCACAGGTTCGAGACCTGCCTGGGCAACTTGGAGAGACCTTATCTCTACAATAAATCAAAAAATTAGCTGGGCATGGTAGTGCGCGCCTGTAGTTCCAGCTCCTTGGAAGGCTGAGGCAGAAGGATCGCCGGAGCCCAGCAGGTCGTGGCTGCGGTGTCCGGGAGCGGCCACTGCACTCCAATCTGGGTGACAGAGTGAGACTTCAACTCAAAAAAATAAAATAAAATAACTTCATCTACAGAGTCCTTGAAGCAAACATCTTGGCCACAGACATCCTTTTTTGAAGAACACAGCAGCAGTGACAGCATTTTCTGTTTTATTTTATTTTAGATTCAGGGGATACACATGCAGGTTTGTTGCACGGGCATATTATAAGAATCAGCATAATTTTCAAAGGTGTTAAACACATTGATAGTTGGGCCTTTCGTTTTTCTTTATTTTTTTTTCTTTTTTTTTTGAGTTGGAGTCTCACTCCGTCGCCCAGGCTGGAGTACAGTGACACACTCACGGCCACCCCAGCGTCAGCCTGCTGGGCCCTGGTGAAACTTCCACCTCAGCCTTCCAAGCAGCCAGAACTACAGGCGCACACTTCCATGCCTGGCTAATTTTTTATTTATTGTGGAGAGGAAGTCTAACTAAGTTGCCCAGGCTGGTCTTGAACTCGCGTGTTCAGGCAATCCCCTCACCTCTGCCTCCCCAAAGTACTGGGATGACAGGCTGAGCCATCAAGCCTGACCAAGACCATTCTATTAATAATAATAGTCCCCATCTGCTGGACATCTACTGTACACCACACACCAGGGTGCATGTTCGACCTGTATTATCTCACTTGATCTCACAGAGGCTCCCATTGTACAGATGAGGAAACAAATCTTCCATCTGAAAGTCTGTGACTCAGTGGTCCCCTACCCCCACCCCATCCCCACCGCCATGAACTCCACTCACACTCTGGAAGCCTGGGGGTTACATGGCAGTTAATCTTGGTGCCTAATTTTAAGAACATCTGAATGTAGACAGCTGCTCATTCTCTTTGGGAAGAGCTGCTCGTGTGGAATTTGCCACTGCTGTTCACCAGCCCTCACCACGAGCCAATACGATATCAGAGGCAGAGGAAGCCGTCAAACCTGTTTGTCTCCACGGGTCTGAATCATTTCTTTCTCAGTGTGGAAGTTTTATGAATCTCTCATAACACTGGGTCACCATTAAAGACCCAACACTCAGGCTATGTCTGAGACATCACGGGTATGCCATTTTTTTTTAAGTCGGGGTCTCATTCTGTAGTCCAGGCTGGAGTACGGTGGCATGGTCATAGCTCACTACAGTGTGGATCTGTCAAGCTCAGGCAATCCTCCTGTCTCATCCTCCAGAGTAACTGGGACTGCAGGCATGCACCACCATGCATGGCTAATTTTTTATTTTTTTGTAGAGACAAGGTCTTGCTATGTTCCCCAGGCTGGTCTCCAACTCCTAGGCTCAAGTAATCTCTCACCTCGACCTCCCAAAGTGCTGGGATTACAGACATGAGCCACCGCGCCTGGCCGGCACTTCATATTTTTATTGAATTGTTTTTTCTTTTAAAATGTCATTGAGCTGTGCGTGCACAGCTGTAATACACAACCATGCAGGTCTTCCTTGCTAACATGGAAACGCATCTTCCAAAAGAGCAGAAGAGAAAGTCTCCTCCTCTCACCTCATCCTCCCCTCTGGAATTCTAGACTTCCAAGTTTGGGCTGTTGGAGCTCTGAGCCCTACCTGATGGCTGGTGGCAGCCGAGCCTGATGCTTTAAGGAATAGGTGAAGGTAAGAGTCCGGGGGTGACTGGTCCTTAAACAAAGTCCCAAGGACTCTCCCCAGTCTCTCTGTGCTCCCTGGAAGTTCGAGGCCAGCACCTACACAGAGCAGGAAGAACAGCACGTGCCCCTCTACCCGCCTCCCCAAGGGAGGACAGGCCTCTGAACCCTTTGAGTCCTGGTCAGAGCTGGTCCCCAATTCAAATGCCAGAGAATCAGGGTGAATCTCACTGCCTAGTCCCCCCAGTGAGTTTGGCCCTACTTAACAAGAGGGCAGGCCTGGCACCGTGGCTCTCACCTGTCATCCCACTGCTTTGGGAGCCTGACACAGGAGGATGGCTTAAGGCTAGGAGTTTGAGACCAGCCTGGGCAACATAGCAAGACCCTGTCTCTACAAAAAAAAATTTTTTTTTTTAATTAGCAGGGCATGCTCCTGCACACCTAAAGTCCCAGCTACTCAGGAGACATAGGCAGGGGAATTGTTTGACCCCAAGAGGCCAAGACTGCTGGGAGTCATGACTGTGTCATTGTACTTCAGCCTGGATGACAGAGCAAGACCCTGTCTCTGAAAGACTAAAAATAAACATCAATTTTTAAAACGAAAGGACAACTCTAATAAATATTCTCTTCCCTGCCCAAATACTAAGCCTCGGCTCTCTACTTCTATGAAAGAGGGGGAAATATGCATTTCAAGGCCGGGCTTGGTGATTCAGCCTGTCATTCCAGCACTTTGGGAGGCCAAGGCAAGTGGATTGCACGAGCCCGCAGGTTCGAGACTAGCCCGGGCAACCTGGCATGGCCTCGTCTCTATAATAAATCAAATACTAGCCAGCCATGGTAGCATGCTCCTGTAGTGCCGGCTGCTTGGAAAGCTGAGGTGGAAGGATCGCCTGAACCCAGCAGGTCGAGGCTGTGGTGGCCATAAGCGTGCCACTGCACTGCAGCCTGGGCCGACAAAGTGAGACTCCAACTCCAGCTCCAAAAAAATAAAGGCATTTCAAGACAATAAATAGACCTAAACTAATTTACACTTGAACTTGGAATGTCAAGATGAATACGCAAGGATATCAACACTCACACATCCATTGAGAAAGATATAGACACACATCTTCCCAGACATCCATCCTAACTATTGTGACCATCGCCGTATGACTTGAATCTGATCCTGTTATTGAAGCCAAGGTCTCAGTCGTATTAAGTTCTATCAACTATTTCCTTTCCTGAGGTTCCCTGAATACACTTAGTCTGATGTCCATACCGCCAACATTTTACTTCAAGAGTACATGTAGACATAGAGTCAAATGAGCACGTTGCATTACAACATTTTTCAAATATTGTCCATCTGTTTGACCTCATCGTGGACTGGACTAACATCCCTGGGTAGGAGGAGGTGGGGGTCACAAGATAGGCCACAATGGAGCTGACAACACTTCCTTATCGACACCCCTTCACCAAAGAGCCCGTACGCTGTAGTCACCACGAGATTCCATGAACTTGAAATAAGAAAACCATAGCACGAGGGAGGTAAGCCCCTGGTCTGGTGTGGTGTCACAAGAGAGAGGTGGGACAAAGCCTGAGAGTCTCTCCATTCTGCGCGATTTTCAACACTTTCTTTCAAAACTAGTCATTCCAAGAGAAGAAAAGAGAACTTGAAGGTTCAGACCCAAGCCCTTGACACAGCTCAGTTTCTCTCCATACTGAAGGTTTTCCTTCCTGCCTTTTTAGAGCACGGACAGAGAAAAATGCAAACAAAAACCTGAATTGGGCTTAGCATTGCTTTACCAATCCTTAGAACTCTAGGGATTCTTTTTTTTCTTAAAAAAGGAATTTCAGACATCAGACACCTAGAAATGTGATTTTGTTGGCGAATTCCTGGCAGGTAGCTGTCTCCACATTCCTATAACTGCCTTTGTACGACCAAGGCTTTCACTGTATAAAGTAACCACCTTTATATAAAATCCAGTAGCCAGGCCAGCCATGGTGGCTCATGGTCTGTCATTCCAGCACTTTGGGAGGCCAAAGCAGGAAGATCACTTGAGACCAGCCTGGGCAACCTAGAGAGACCTCGTCTCTACAAAAAATAAAACATTAGCCAGGTGTGGAGGCACACACCTATAGGCCCAGCTATTCAGGAGGCTGAAGCAGGAGAATTGCCTGAGCCCAGGAATTCAATGCTGTGGTGAGCTGTGATCACACCACTGCACTCCAACCTGGGTGACAGAGTAAGACCCTGTCAGAGAGAGAGAGAGAGGAGAGAGGAGGGGGGGGAAAGAGAGAGAGAGAGAGAGAGAGAGGCAGGCCTAGTACCACTTCTCAGAAGGCAAGCAGTTTAGTTTTGTTCAGTCGTGCATGCTTCTGTTTGTTTCGCCGTCCCTCAGTGAATGTCATGTAGAGTAACACCAGTGTACAGTCACCTGTTCAATGCCATATGGGATTGTTTGGCTTCAGGGTGTTCTGGTTGCAAGAGTCATGCATGACAGTGACTCATGACACCCTTATCTTGGACATCAGCCTTGTCGTGGAGACTGTAAATAGTAACTAACCTCCTTCACATCCTTAAGAGATATAGTGATGGGTCCCCCGAGATGCAAGACTAGTCTCCAGCCAAGGCTTCCTGTGTAACTCATTCGACCTTAAACTCACTTCTAGGGACAGATGTGCTCTCCTCGCCCATTCCGCGCCCTCCTCGAGCTCTCCGGCCAGCTAGACCTCCTCCCATCCTCCATGGTTCCACCTTCCATGCTGACGCCAGAAGACTCTCTCAAGTCAGAGTTGTTTATCTGGAATAAATTGTTTGGAATAATTTTCCACAGCATTGAATTCCCAAATTCATGCATCTCACCTGCCTCACCCCCCCATCATGAATGCATGAGAGCAGTTGTCTTTTTTTTTTTTTTTTTTTTAGAGACAGGGTCTCACTCTGTCACCTAGCCTGGAATGCAGTGGAGTCATCATAAATAGCTGAGATTACAGATGCATGTCGCCACAGCTAGCTGGTTTTGTTTTTTGTTTTTGTTTTTGTTTTGAATGCTTTGTTGAGACAGAGTCTTGCTATGCTGTCCAGGCTGGTCTCGAGCTCCTACCTCAAGAGATCCTCCTGCCTCGGCCTCCCAAAATGCAAAATGCTGGGATTACAGGCATGAGCCAATGTGACCAGCTGAGAACAGTTTACAAGTCTACTGATGAGGATGATTGGAGAGCCTCAAGCAGGATTCCAGCTGACAGGGAGGCGACAAGGTCAATATATCTTCGGAGCCCTCTGCTCTCTCTATTCAAATGATCCTTGACCACTGAGGATACCTTTTCAGTGACCCTGCCTTTGACTAACGTGCTGGGTAATCCATTGTAGGCTGGGCAATGGTGGCTCACACCTCTAATTCCAACACTTTGGGAGGCCAAGGAGAGAAGATCGCATAAGGCCAGGAGTTTGAGACCAGCCTAGCCAACATGATGAGACCCCAAACCCTGGGAAGACTGCAGTAGCTAAAGGGATGATAATAGCAGTCAACATAGTATGCTGAATTGGTGCCCAACGTAGTTCTAAGGACATTGCCGACTCGTATAATAGTCTACTAAGTACCCATCAAGACTCAATACCTAAAACATCCCCTTATTTCAGATTGGGAAAATGAAGTCTAGAGAGGTTAAGCAATGTGCTATTCAGTGATGGATCCAAAATTTGCATCCAGGCCACTGGGCTCCAGAATTGGTGCCCTTTACCGCGATGCCACAGTGAGAAATGTCAGGGATGGACAGCGGCCTGTTCCAAGGCGGACCCTGGTCCTGAAGTCCAGTTTCCACATCAAGGAGATCGCTCTGACCCCATCAGCCTTGTCTCTTCTCAGGTCTTCCACTTGATAGGTGGCTCTGGAGAGAGTGTGTCCCTCTGGCTGTCACCTTCCCACCCCAAACTCATGGGTACTAAAGAAATGCATCCTGGCCCAGGTACGGTGGCTCACACCTAGAATCCCAGCACTTTGAAAGGCTGAGGTAGGAGGATGATTTGAGGCCAGGAGGCAGAGACTAGCCTAGGCGACAGAGCGAGACCTCATCTCTACAAAATAAAAATTTTAAAAATTACCTGAGCATGGTGGCACACCCTTCTAGTCCCAGCTACTTGGGAGACTGAGGTGGAGGGATCGTCACGCCTGTAATCCCAGCACTTTGGGAGGCCAAGGCGGGAGAACTGCTTGAGCCCAGGAGTTCAAGACCAGCCTAGGTAACACAGTGAGACTTCATCTCTACAAAAAAACCCAAAAACTCAGCCAGGCACGCTGGTACATGCCTCTGCTCCCAGCTCCTCGGAGGCTGAGGAAGGAGGATCGTTTGAGCCCAGGGGTTTGAGGCTACAATAAGCTATGATGACACCACTGCACTCCAGCGTGGGCCACAGAGCAAGACTCTGCCTCAATGAAGAAGGGGGGGGGAGCAGAGGAAGAGGAGGAGAAGAAGAAGTAATGTAGTCCACTTCAACCACTAACCAAACCAGCTTCCTGGCCAAGTTCAGCGAGTCTTGGGAGGGAAACCAAACACACCCAGAGGTGAAGCACACGGCAAGGTAGGTCAAAAACAAGCTCCTAAAATTCTGTCCTCATTTTAACTCTGTTCAAACCCCAAGGGGAAAGGGAGCCATGTCAAGCCCACCTCCTCCACCTCCACCCACCCCTAGTCAGAGGAAGCTAGACTGGACCCAAAGCAAAAAACACACTGACCCAAACGCCCCTGCTTCCTTTTCGGGACCCACACATCGTCCTGACAGGGCCAATCACACACCAGTGAGTCATGCTCAGATCGGGGACAAAAGGCAAGAGGCCCATGGAATACCACATTCATACCATTGAGGCTTTAACGATCACTCGTGGCCGTTTTCCTAACCCCTATGCTCAACACTGTTTAATTTCTCCATTATAAAAAGATGGCTCTTTTACTGAGCCAAGGGCTTTGTGATGAGCTTGGCTGAGTTGTATCAGCCTAGACACAATTAAAGGCAGCAAGTCTCCGCATAAAGCCTGAAACACCTCTAACTGCTCAAGCTGGAGGAAAGCAAGCCACGGGAAAGGAAATGGCCACTCTCTTCAGGCTGTCCAATAGGAAACCACGTCCTCCTTCGATCTTAGAAGGAGATTTTTTAAATTTTATTTTAAAGAGACAGGGTCTTGCCATGTTGCCCAGGCTGGTCTTGGACTCCTGGCCTCAAGCGCTCCACCTGCCTCACTCTCCCGAATAGCTGGGACTACAGTTGCAAGCCACCACATCCAGCTAATGTTTTAAACACTTTTTGGAAGGATGGGGTCTTTCTGCATTGCCCATGCTGGTCTCCAAGTCACAGCCTCCACACTGGAAATGACACTGGGCTTCCCCAGACGGTGCATGACCACCAAGCGATCAAATCCAAACTTAACCCACTTCTGCCAAGAACATTCCCCAAGGGACGCCTGGCTCTGAGCACCATGGTTGTGAGTTTTCACCCCAGAGTTGACCTTTGCCTGAGATGCTGGGTGAGTAACGTCGTGGGAGAGAGGGTTAAATGGTTAGGCTGCCCTACAGAGGAGAAACTGCAAGACGATCGCTCAACAGAAAGAACCGACGGAAATGTGCTTTAGGAAAATAATCCAGAAGCCTGGGACCCAGGGGCTTGGGATCCTTTCTTCATTTTCTGTTTTTGGTTGAGTAGGGATATCCTCCCTTAGAGAGAGTAAAATCTAGTAACACAGCACCAAGGTCAGAGTTTCTGATGAGCTAATTATTCAGTTGAGCTTCCCTAAGTCTCCCTGTCCTCATATGTAAAACACACCTGATAAATAATAATAATACTGGCCGGGTGCAGTGGCTCACAGCTCTAATCTGGTGATGGGAGGCTGAGGTGGAAGGATCGCTTGAACCCAGGAGTTCAAGACCAGGCTGAACAACGCAACTAGACTCCTTCTCTATCAAAAAAAAAGATAATTAGCTGGGTGTGGTGGTGCACAGCTGTAGTCCCAGCTACTTGGGAGGCTGAGGCAGGAGGATCAGCCGAGCGTAGGAATTCGAGGCTGCTGTGAACCATGATCGCACTCTTGCACTCTAGCCTGGGTGACAGAGCAAGATCCTATCTCAAAAAAAAAAAAAAAACCATACAATGAAATAAAGAATAAAAGAATATTAATAATACCCGCATCACAAGATTGTTGGGAGGATTAAAGGAAGGCAGTTTTTTGTTTGTTTGTTTGTTTGCTTGTTTGTTTATTTTTGAGTTGGTGTCTCACTCCATCGCCCAGGCTGGAGTGCAGTGCCACACTCATGGCCACCCCAGCGACAACCTGTTGGGCTCCGGCAATCCTTCCACCTCAGCCTTCCAAGTAGCCAGAATTACAGGCATGCACTACCATGCCCAGTTAATTTTATTTATTCATTTATTGTAGAAACAAGGTGTTGCCAAATTGCCCAGGCTGGTCTCGAACCCACGGGCTCAGGCAATCCACTCACCTCGGCCTCCCAAAATGCTGGGATGACAGGCTGAGCCACCGAGCCTGGCTGGGAAGGCAGTTATTAAAGCACATAGTAAGCGCTCAAAATTCAGGAAACGTGGCAGAATCCACACATGGGTTTTTGGCATTCATTCCTTTACATGATGAAATAATGTTTATGTTTCCAGACTTGCTGGCCACCTTGTGCACTAGCTGTCATTATTCTTAAACAAATTCCACCGTGCTAGACAATGCAAGATGCTTCTGCTCAAACATATGATGTCTCCCATCCCCCCCCCCCCGTGCCTAGAAGTGACTCTCACAGGAGTCACTTGCTTGGCTTAAGTGTGAAGGCATTAAAGGCTTCTTTTACCTGCAAAGCTCAACAAAGAAGGATAACATGAAGGCATCAAGACTCATCAATACCTTAGCTCAAAAGAATGACTCAGCTCAGACTCAGCATGGAGCAGGAAAGGTCTGTTGACATGGACCCAGAGCACAGGACCCTCGTTCCCTCCCGGTCCCAGCATCCCAGTGACAGTTACCTCCATTTGCTACCATTGGTGGGGGGCAGAAAGTGGGCGTGGAAGCGAGTCCAGAGCAAACTTCAACTTCGAGAGTTGGCCACCTGTTCATCATCTGTCTCTTGGCAGAACTCACCGTTCTGAAGGTCACTATCCCACGACATAAACACCTACTCTGTCCTATCAACCAGCAGGAAGGACCAGGCGTGGTGGCTCAAGCCTGTAACACCAGCACTTTGGGAGGCTGAGGCAGGAGGATCGCTTGAACCCAGGAGTTCAAGACCAGCCTGGGTGATATAGTAAGACCTCATCTCTACGATATTCAAAAATGTAGCTGGAAGTGGTGGCGCATGCCTGTGATCTCAACTACTCAGAAGATCGAGGCGGGAGTATCGCCTGATTCCAGGAAGTTGAGGCTGCCGTGAGCCGTGATTGCACCACTGCACTCCAGTTTGGATGTGACAGAGTGAGACTGCGACTCAAAAGAAAATATTTTTTAAATGCAGGAAAAGAACTTTTTTTTTTTTTTTTTTGTGAAAGATCATAGTTCATCTCCCTCTTAGCGTGACAGTCCATTTTGACAGTGACATGAGACATTTGGGTGGGATTTCTACAAGAAGCTCCATTATCACTGGGAACTGACCTTACACATGGGGAAAGGTAACCCTCCTCATCCTCCCTCAAAGGGCCTTAAATAAGCTACGCACTGCTGAGTATTCTACTTTGTTTTCCTACCCACGGCTTCTTTAAGGGTCTTCTAGGTACTCAGCGAGGCCAGGTCTACGCTAGCACTGGGCGGGGGCTGGGGTCCCACGTGACCCTGCAGCCATGGTAATTACAGGGCAGAAGGGTGGGTCTGAAGGGGACCGGGTGGGTCTGAAGGGGACCGGGGGGCTGCTGCATTCAACATTCCATATTTCATGCGGACAAGTTTGATCCTTTAAGCTCTGAAAACACCCAGAGGGCAAACTGTCAGCACCATGCACAAGAATTTTGCCCTGAACAAAATGACCTTTGAGTTCTTAACTGGTTTCATATTTTTCGGGTCTCTACCTATGCACACTCCTCTCTGGTCACTCCCTAACATCTCAAATGCATTTACTTGCGGGTAGGGTTTGTGCCCTCCCCAGCCAACAGCCTCCGATTAACATCTAGTCCACAAACCTTGTAGAAATGTAACCCTTAACAAAATGGGGCACGTCCCCAGCAAACCGACACGTTGTATCGATTTGCAAACTTCAGAGGACTTGATCATCCTTTCTCACTAAATGACGGTGTCTGTCTTCAGTGAAAATTCATGTAGTCATTCCCTCAACAGACGTACAATTCAATTGGACACTGCAGAATTCGAAGATTTGTAATGGGATGTCCATTGAGAAAAATGGGACTTTTTTATTTTTTTGAGTCGGAGTCTCGCTCTGTCGCCCAGACCGGAGTTCAGTGGCCGCTCCCGGCCACCGCAGCCTCGACCTGCTGGACTCCGGCGATCTGTTCCGCCTCAGCCTTCCAAGTAACCAGAATTACAGGCACGCGCTACCATGCCCGGCTGATTTTTTAATTTATTGTAGAGATGAGGTCTCGCCAAGTTGCCCAGGCGGGTCTCGAACCCGCGGGCTCAGGCAATCCACTCACCTCAGCCTCCCAAAGCACTGGGATTACAGGCTGAGCCACCAAGCCCCGCTCTTAAATTTATTTTAAGGACATTATGTATCGCTGTACTGATCATCCTAACAATATATCATGGGTGAGAAGAAAGCAGAAGCTATAAACATCCACCAGAGAAGATAGGGTCAAAATATTACCATTTAGAACAATGAGGGAATTTTTATTTTTTTTGGTCCCCTTTAAACTTATCAACAAAGTAATTTTTGACTGGTTTGCTGAGTAGCTGATATCTTAATGTTTCATTTCTGTAAAGCTTACACAATTTCAGCAAAAAATCAATGGAAATTACTTTAGCCATGTAAAAAGTATTCTGAAATATTATTCAGTTATTTTGAACAATGTCTTCTTTTGCCTTCACTTAATAAATTGCTTTTATTTCTGTGAAGCCAATTTTTTGTGGAAAAACTGTTTCTTATGGCCCAAGTGATAAGTGTGTGTTTTCTCAGTTACAGAACCAAATGATCTTTTTGCCACCTGTCTCAGGAGTACTAACCAAGGGTTTTTCTCTGCTATAACTGTAGGCATTCATTAAAAGTGTCAGGCTGTGATACCCTGGTACACACAAATTGG
>NW_007245635.1:352370-369528 GCF_000164805.1 Carlito syrichta
CCCAGGCGGGTCTCGAACCCGCGGGCTCAGGCAATCCACTCACCTCGGCCTCCCAAAGTACTGGGATTATAGGCTGAGCCACCGAGCCCGGCCGGGACTTTTTTTTTAAAGATGTGAAATCAGGAGAGGGGGTTGGTGGGGGAAGGGCAGGGATTGAAGCACCACCCATTGGGTACCAGGCTCACCACTTAGGAGACAGACTCAACAGAAGCCCAAGCCTCACTGTCACGTGATATACCCATGGAAACAAACCTACATGTGCACCCCTCAAATACAAAATTTTGAAAACATTTCTAATGTGAAACCAAGGTGACAACTTTTATTCAAGATATCTTTATTGAGACATCAAACATCTTTTTTTCTGGTTGGGTGTGGTGGCTCATGCCTGTAATCCCAGCACCTTGAGAGACAGAAGCGGGAGGATGGCTTGAGTACGGGAGTTCGAGACCAGCCTGGGCAGCATAGCAAGCCTCGTCTCTACAAAAAAATCCAAAAACTAGCCGGGCATGATGGTGCATGCCTGTAGTCCCAGCAACTCAGGAGACTGAGGTGGGAGAAACTCCTAAGTCCAGGAGGTCAAGGCTGCTAGGATTATGCCAATGTAGTTTAGCCTAGGTAACAGATGAAACCCTGTCTCAAAAGAAAAACCAAAAAACAAAAAAGCCACATCTTTTTCTCAGCGTTAGGTCAATGTAGTATTTCCCATAAATGTAAGACTTCCTGCACTGGGCACAGTGGCTCAAACCTGTAATCCCAGCACTTTGGGTGGTGGAGGTGAGAGGATTGGCTGAGCCCAGGGGTTCAAAACCAGCCTAGGCAACTTGGCAAGACCTTTGTCTCTACAACAAATCAAAAAAATTAGCCGGGCAGGGTGGCTTATGTCTGTAGTCCCAGCTACGTGGAAGGCTGAGGTGGACGGATCTCCTGAGCCCAGCAGGTCAAGACTGCAGTAGCCATGTTCGTGTCCCTGCACTCCAGCTTGGGTGACAGAGTGAGATCGCAACTAAAAAAAAAACTGAGCCTTCCACTGTGGTCTTTTCTATGTTTTTATTGTTAACGCTGAGAACAGATATACCAACTGTCTCCCAATCTAGGACAGGCCCTTGGGGACAGGCTCTCGTGTCCTTGGGTAACTCAGACGCATCCTAGAGCTTCAGTTTCCGGGGTCATGACAGAGAGGAAACCCGGGCCAGCCGTCTACCTTAGAGGACCGCGCGGACGGAAAAAGTGGATTGATACAGGCCTCTGCGTGTCCTCCTCTCCTTTCGCCGTTGGCCGGCCAGCTGGCTCCGAGGGCCGATGTCGTGCCAGCTTGCTGCTATCTGGGGTAATGGAAAGTGGAGACACCCAATCTCCCAATTTCATCCTAGACACGGCTGTAGTTCAAAACCTCTCCTTCTACCAGACCTTCCCGTGGTTGGCACACGCACGGGCACCGATGCGCTGCCTCCCTGTCCCTGTGTTGGCAGAGGGGGGTGGACCAGATCCCAGCTCTAGAAGGAAAAGCTGCCACGGCCTGGACAGGCATCCGATGGCGTGGAAGGTGTGGGATGCCAGCGAGAACAGTAGTCAAAGAGATGGTGCTCCAGTCCCAGCCCTTCATGCCACCCTCCGTGCCAGGCCCTGATCCCATCAGGAGGGTGACCCTCCTGTCTTGTCATAAGCCTGGGACTGAGCCCCCCGCTGGCTCTGCCAGTGAGGTTAAGCTGCAGTTACCATTTCATTGTTCTCCGATGCATCTCGTCACCCCAAAGAGACCGGGACCTTCTTAAGGGAAGGGCCAGCTTCACACATAGTTGGATTAGCTGCTTGCTTACTCAGGATAATTTTTTTTTTTTTTTTTAGTTGGAGTCTTACTCTGTCGCCCAGACTGGAGTGCAGTGGCATGCTCCCGGCCATCGCAGCCTCAACCTGCTGGGCTCCAGAGATCCTTCCACCTCAGCCTTCCAAGTACCCGGAACTATAGGCGCACGCCACCACGCCCGGCTAATTTTTGATTTATTGCAGAGACGAAGTCTTGCCAAGTTGCCTGGGCGGGTCTCAAACCTGCGGGTTCATACAATCCAGTCACCACAGCCTCCCAAAGTGCTGGGATTGTTTAATGGGAACCGAGAGGGGTTGTTTCCTGCTACTCAACTATCATTGTCTCTGAAATCCCATTCTCAAGAAGAAGGAAAAAAGAAACTCTCTTCTTTCTCTTTTCTGAGTTGGGGTCCCACACTGTCACCCAGGCTGAAATGCAAGGACACAGTCATGGCCCACCGCAGCCTCAACCTCCTGGACTCAGGAAATCCTTCTGTCTCAGCCTCCTGAGTAGCTGGAACTATAGGCACGCACCCCTACACGCGGCTATTTTTGTTTTTATTTTTTATTTTTTGTGGAGACAAGATCCCACTATGTTGCACAGGTTGGTCTCAAACCCCTGGGCTCAAGCTATCCTCACCTCAGCTTCGCAAAGTGCTGGGACTACAGGTGTGAACCTCCGCGCCTGGCCTCTTTTGTTTTTCTCTTGAAACAGAATCTTGTTCCGTCACCCAGGCTGGAGCAGTGGCACAATCATGGCTCACTGCAGGCTCAAAGTCCTGGGTTCAAGCAATCCTTCTGCCTCAGCCTCCCGAGTAGCTAGGACTACAGGGGTGTCACCATCATGCCTGGCTCATTTTTTTCTATTTTGTGTATAGATGGTCTCACTATGTTGTCCGGGCTGGTCTTGAACTCCTGGCCTCAAGCAAACCTCCTGCCTCGGCCTCCCAAAGTGCTGGGATTACAGGCATAAGCCACCATTCCCAACCAAATAAATAAATAAATATATATATATATATTTCATTTGGGTGAAATGCTGTCATGAGAATGCCTTCATTTACACACAATTGAAAGGGGTCTCAGCCGGGTTCGGTGGCTCAGCCTGTAATCCCGCGCTTTGGGAGGCTGAGGTGAGTGGATTGCCTGAGTTCACGGGTTTGAGACCCACCTAGGCAACTTGGTGAGACCTCATCTCTACAATAAATTTTTTTAAAAGATTAGCCGGGCATGGTAGCGTGCGCCTATAGTTCCAGCTACTTGGAAGGCTGAAGCAGAAGGATCGCCGGAGCCCAGCAGGTCAAGGCTGCAGTGGCCAGGAGCGTGCCACTGCACTCCAGTCTGGGTGACAGAGTGAGACTCCAACTCAAAAAAAAAAAAAGAAAGGGTTCTCTGTCATTTTATTATACTCCGCCATTACAGAAAGGCCCTGAGTAGCAAGAAAATATAGAAAGAAGGATTTCTTTCTACTGAAAGATGTTGCATGAAGCTATCTTGTCAATGTGTATCAAGACATCCATCATAAAATAAAAAAGATCAGATTCTCACCTCACTTTGGGGTCCAAGAAATCAGTCACCCTGTGAGATTAGAAGTCATGTATATACTTTGGGAGGCTAAGGCAGGAGGATCACTGGAGTCCAGGAGCTCCAGAACAGCCTGGGCAAGACCAAGAGACCCTGTATCTACAATATGATAGCACGCACGTGTAGTCCCAGCTACTCAGGAGGCTGAGGCAGGAGGATCGCTTGAACTCAGGAGTTGGAGGCTGCCATGAGCCAAGACTAAGCCACTAAGTCACTGCGCTCCGGCCTGGGTGACGAGCCAGACCCTGTCTCTACAAAATAAAAATAAATAAATAAAAAGAAGTCATGTACAAGACCACCGGGGCTTGGGTAAAGGCCTTTCTTCGTTTGTTTATTTCTTTAGCCAATACCTTGGTATATGGTAGACCTATTGTCAGTGAGGTCAACTTCAGCTGATTAATGCCTGAAGCAAATAAAGATGAGATGGAAGGACCAAGCTCCCACTGGGGCTTGTTAACTTTGCAGAGTAGAAAAAAAAAAAAAAAAAAAAAGCCAGGCTGGGAGTGGTGGCTCACACCTGTTATTCCAACACTTTGGGAGACCAAGGCAAGAGAATTGTCTGAACCCAGGGGTTCAAGACCAGCCTGGGCAATTTAGTGAGACCTCGTCTCCATCATAAATCAAAAAAATCTGCCAGGTGTGGTGTCTCACACCTGTAATCCCAGCACTTTGGGAGGCCAAGATGAAAAGATTGCCTGAGCCCAGGAGTTCGAGACCAGCCTGGGCAACTTAGTGAGATCTCGTCTCGACAATAAATCAAAAAATTGGTCAGGCGTGGTGGCCTGCGACTATAATTCCAGTTACTTGGAAGGCCGAGGCAGAAGGATCACCTGAACCCAGCAGGTCGAGGTTGCAGTGGCTGTGAGCATGCCAACGCACTCCAGCCTGGACAACAGAGTGAGACTCCTACTCAAAAAAATTAAAAAATTAGCTGGGCACGGTGGTGCATGCCTGTAGTTCCAGCTACTCAGAAGGTTAAGAGGGAAGGATCCTCTGAGCCCAGGAGGTCAAGGTTGCAGTAGCCGTGATTGTGCCACTGCACTCCAGCCTGGGAGACAAAGTAAGACTCCAACTCAAAAAAAAACAGACAAACACAATTTCACATTGCACATCTGACAGAAGGGAGGAAGGGACTCGGTCTCTCCCCTGATTATACCCTCTGAGCCGTAGCTTTCCCCAGGGGGAGGAACAGCTCCTACTTTTAGCAAAAGATGAGTAGGTGACGTGATAGCAGAAACAACAGCCCGGAGAGGTGCAAGGACAGGGCCACAAGCCATGGAACATGCGGACCCCAACACTAAAGAAGGGGAGGAGACAGATTTTCCCGGAGTCTGTGGAAGGTGCAGCCCTGCCGACACTGTCATGTTAGCCCAGGGAGACCGATTTCAGCTTCTAACCTCCAGAGACGAGAGTATACATCTCTGCTATGGAAAGCCACCAAGTTCGTGGTGATTTGTTATAGCAGCAACAGGAAACCAATACTGATCAATACAAGTTCCTTTTTTAAATTTTTTTTAATAGAGATGGGGTCTTGCTATGTTGACCAGGCTGGTCTTGAACCCCCAGCCTCAAGAGATCCTCTGGCCTTGGCCTCCCCAAGTGCTGAAATTATAGATATGGTCCACCACACCTGGCTGCAGATGCTGGTTTCATAGCAGCCTGGGAATGGACAACGGGGAAGAGCTTGCCAGAAGCAAAACCTCATGACGTCCCTGTGGATCTCTTACCAGCTCTGAAGACCTTCAGACACATCCTGTCGGCCTCACACCCCCAACCACCTACCACCCAGCAAGAACGGGCAGGCTGGAAGCCATCTTGCCTAATGGGTGATTTCTATTTCCCCCCTGAGAAAGGGACCTATTTATCGCCGAAGCACCAGAATTGGCGGTTCGGTTTGGACACTTGTCCCCTCTAAATCTCACGTGATCTCCAGTGTTGGAGTAGAGCCTGTGGGAGGTGTTAGGGCCAGGAGTGCGGATACTTCCAGATTGGTTTGGTGCCCCCAAGTTCGCAACGAGTTCACGGGAGAGATCTAGCAGTTAAAATAAGTCCGGGACCTCTGGCCCTTGCACCCTCTCTCATCATGTGACACGCCTGCTCTCCTTCCCCTTCCTCTGAGTGGAAGCTTCCTGAAGCCACATGGGAAGCAGACATTGGCGCCATGCTTCCCGCACTGCCTATGGAACCGGGAGCCAAGTCGATCTCTTTTCTTTATAAAGGACCTGGCCTCGGGTACTTCTCTACAGCAATGCAACACAGACTAATACTATTGGCATTCGTGTATTCAACAGGACATATGGAGCGCATCTTCCGAGCGCAAGAGACCTGGTGACCTCCTTATTTTGACCCTCCTGTCGGGGATCAACTCTGGACTTCAGGGCCTCCACGTCTGTGCTTCCACGGAGGAGGTATGTGATTCTGGGCAAATTACTTCCCCTTTCTACCTCCACGATTTTCCCATCCATAAAAGGGGGTAATCATCTTCCCACATGACAGAGCTTCTCTGGGAATCAAGAGAGAAAATTCCTCTAAGAGCCCAGCATGGAGCGCCGGATTAATGGAAGTATCCACTGTCCTTGGCTGGCGGTTTGACGAGCTATGAGGTTTGTGTTTCACCCCCTGTAAGCTGCGTAAGAATGGCTTCTCGGTCCATTTCCTCACTCTGACTCCTCTCTTTGGCTAGTGTGAGTCTGTGGCACTGAGAAAATCAGTTTCCTCATCTTCCTAGGACAGCCCTCCCCCGTGTGCTGGGCCATTGTCAGGAGTCCTGAGTCTGTTATCAAAAGAGCGAATCCTATCAGTGGCCTACTGGGAAATTTCGAATTCTGCCAAGGAGGCCCGGCTCGCTTAAAATCATCTTAGGTCACTCTGCCACAAAAGAGCCCAAAGGCCTTCAGAGTCAAGAACAGGATAGCTGCATGCATGCGGATCTCAAATTTACAAGAGACAAGTCAGTGGTCACTCACGGTGGCTCACGCCTCTAGTCCCAGCACTTTGTGAGACTGAGATAGGAAGATCTCTTGAACCCCGGAGTTTGAGACCAACCGGGGTAACATAGCGAGGACTCACCTCTATAAAAAAATTTTTTTTAATTAGCCTGGCATGGACAACCCTTTCAAGTCCCCTCCCTCTGGGAGCTTTTCTGTCCTTTCAATGAATCCTGCTTTCTAAAGTTAAAAAAAAAAAATTAGCCTGACATGGTGACGTGTGCCTGTAGTCCCGACTACTCTGGAGGCTGAGGCAAGATCACTTGAGCCCAGGAGTTCAAGGTTTGATCATGCCACTGCACTCCAGTCTGGGTGACAGAGCAAGACCCTGTCTCTGAAAATAAATTTTAAAAACAGACAGGTCAGCTCATGCGCCTGGCATGGGAAAAGTCTGTCTGCAACGGCGAAGCACTCCCAGAACTTCTGACTCAGGATTATTGGGCTGTCACTGGGGAGAAAGCCAGGCAGTTTCTGCCCAGTGTCAGGCTTGACCGTGGTGGGGGCTGTACCAGAGGTTGCTGATGTGTCCCAAGCGATGAGGGCACAAGGAGTCCCCACATCGTCCCTGGCAGGAACAGCAGTCCCAAGCCAGAGGAGCAGAGCCTCGTCCCACAGCAAGAAGATAGAGGGTGGGCCAGGCACGGTGGCTCACGCCTGTAATCCCACACTTTGAGAGGCCAAGGCGGGAGGATCACCTGAGCCCAGGAGTTCAATACCAGCCCAGGCAATATACCGAGACTCCATCTCTACAAAAATATTTCAAAAATTGGCCGAACTGGGTACAGTGGCTCAAGCCTATAACTCAGCACTTTGGGAGGCTGAGGTGAGAGGATTGCCTGAGCCCACAGGTTCGAGATCAGCCTGGGCAACTTGGCGAGACCTCATCTCTACGATAAATCAAAAAATTAGCTGGGCATGGTGACGCGTGCCTGTAGTTCCAACTACTTGGAAAGCTGAGAAAGAAGGATCGCCGGAGACCAGCAGGTTGAAGCTGCGGTGGCCAGGAGCGTGCCACTGCCCCCCAACCTGGGTGACAGAGTGAGATTCCAACTCAAAAAAAAAAAAAATTAACTAGTTTGGTGGCCCACACCTGTATCTCAGCTACTTGGGAGGCTGAGGCAGGAGGATTGCCTGAGTCCCGGAAGCTGAGGCTGTAGTGAGCTGTGACTGTACCACTGCACTCCAGCCTGGATGACAGAGCGAGGTCCTGAGTCAAAGAGCAAAAAAGGAAGAAGAAGAGAAAAGAGGGGGTGCTGTTTACAAGGTGGATTTTATTTAACAACCCCTTCCAGTTCGTGAAATGGAGATTTAATGACCCTCCAAAAGCAAATGCTATAACGAAGCCTCCCCCCAATCCCATCTCGGAGCCATCAGACTTACGGAAATGTTCAAGTTACACTATTCAAAAGACTGAACCATGCTTGGCCAATTCAACAGCAAGGAGGAAAACCCTGTGGCTGTGTTCCTTTTTAAACATATTTGGGGCTACCTGTGGGCTATTTGGGCCACAGGTTCCATGGAAGCCCAAACCTCAGCATCACATGAAATCCCCATCTAACCAACCTGCACAGGGACCCTATGAATCTCAAAGAAAAAATGTGAAGTATTCAACAACAGCAATACACTTAAATGTCTATAGGTTAAAAAAATGTTTGGGGGCAACCCCTTCGGGTGCCCTCCCACTGTGGGAGTTTTTCTGGCCTTTCCATAAATTCTGCTTTCTCGTTTTCGGGGGGGAAAAGTGTTTTGGCGCTTCACACGTTTGGTCAGTAAATAGTAACTAATTGTCTAATCTGGAAGGAAAGGAAGGAGGGAGGGGGGAAGAGAGGAAGGAAAGAAGGAAGGAAGGAAGGGAGGAAGGATAAAACTCTAATTTTCTGGAAGTTTCTTATGCCCACAAACCCTCACTCCAAAAAACTTGTCAGAACACAGATTGGCTGGCTTCCTTGTCGACTGCCTGGCGTGGTGCAGGCCGAATCCCTGTGCAGGGTCCCCGGCAGACCCCTGTCCGCCTGGCTCCCCCATGCTCCAGCCCTGTGCCATGCACGCTAGGCTGGGCACCAGCACTGCTCCAGGTGTCTACACAGCTTTTGGGCCTTCGCTGGGGACCAGGCCCCGCCACCATGGGCAGAGGAAAGGGCTTTATATGGCCTGGCTTTTGTTTTGCTTGAGACCTGCGAGGGGCGGGTGGAGGGAGGCCCTCTCTCCAAATCCCCGCTCCAGTGTTCAGCCTGCCAAACTGCACACAGACATGACAGGGATTGTAAAAATGCACCACAGACAATGTAGCTAATGTACCAGGGTCCCCCGCAGAGGAGCCCAAGGGGCGTCAGGAAGCAGCTGGGAGACCAGGGTCAGAACAGAGCACCCTGAAAGGAGCGGCTTTTCTGAGCACTGATCGTACTTCCTCCACGGATCCCATCTCCAAAGAGAAAGGGACAGTGGACAAGAAAAGAAAAAAAAAAAGAAAAAAGACTGGACGCTGGCGATATCCCTAGAATAGCCTGTAAGCAATTCAGGCAGAATTTCTTTACACAATGGATGAGAGAAATATGAACCCGGCTGCCAAAATCAGCAGGACAAGCCAGTCCTGCACATTCAGCTCGAGAGGGGCCTGGACGCATTTCAGAAAGAGCAGAGACTGAAGACTGAGATGCTGACTCCTCGCCTGGGCTGACAGTCACAAAATACAAGTTAATTTGTGGTTCACGAGATCATCCCGAGGACAGATAGGAGCAGAACTACCCCGACCCATCCAGAAGCTTGTGGGCCGTTCTCCCGCCAGACTTAGCACTCACCCTGGTCTAAATTCTGGCGGGAGTATGAGGAACCCTTTCCTAATCAAAGATGTTTTAAATAAATAAGTAGATAGATAGATAGATGTTTTTTAAAAAAGAATCTCAGCCGGGTTCAGCGTCTCAAGCCTGTAATCCCAGCACTTTGGGAGGCCAAAGAGAGAGGATTGCCTGAGCCTTGGGGGTTCGAGACCAGCCTGGGTAACTTGGTGAGACCTCATCTCTACAATAAATCAAAAAATTACCTGGGCATGGTAACACGCACCTGTAGTTCCGGCTGCTTGGAAGGCTGAGGCAGAAGGATCACCTGAGCCCAGCAGGTCAAGGCTGTGGTGGCCGTGAGTGTGCCACTGCACTCCAGCCTGAGCGACAGAGTGAGACTCCAACTCAAAAAAAAAAAAAAAAAAGAATTCCAATGGGTCTTAGAGATCACGTCATCTATTTCTAATGATATAGGTAAGGAACCGACTCCCAGAGAAATCAGACAAAAGGCCCCATGAGTACCAGGGCCAGGAATGAAGCCCAAGCTTCCTGACTCCTAGGACAACAGTCACAACATGTTCAAATGATCGGTGAACATCTTGGAAATCCAGAGTTTTCCCTTTCCTGGGCTCTTCGAGAAGGGCATGGTCAAGTTCATTCTGAGGATGTGCTCGCACTGCTTGAGCTAGAGAACATAAACCAAAATGAAAGTGCCTTTCGGGAGCTCGCTTCACTCAGAAGCGCACAAGAGGGGTTGGGCTGTGACCCAGCTGACTGGGACGACGTCTAACATTTCTGTTCTGAAATGCCATTGTTCACATGTTTTCTTGAATCTCCCTTTAGCATGGAAGTCGCAGAGGGCTCACCACCGTCCTCTGTCCGGAAATGGCTATAGGACATGGGATGGATTTGGAGCTGAGGACCCGGGACAGGGGAAGGAAACACGAGAGAAAACGGAGTCATGAGGCCTAGAGAAGAAAACTGGCCCCTCTGAAGAAGACACCGAGCCAGACAGTGGACTGCATGTGAGTTGCCGAATGTGAAACTCCGGGAACAGGTGTTTTCCTAAACTCAAGCCAGCTATGCCATGCTCAGAAGGAATCTGCTCCCTTCACACAGTTTTCGACTCACGAAATACTGAAATGCAGTCTCGGGATGAGAGGTGACCTTAGAAAGGTTTAGAAAGCAGACACTGAACTCCGGATATCCCCAGTTCTGTCGCGACGTGTCTGCTTGGGGACTGACCCAGAGGCCCGCTGGGGACCTCACCTCAGTTCATGTGGTTCATTTTAAAGAGGAATAACAATGTAAATGTCACAAAGTAAGAATGACATCACTGAAGTCTTGATTTCTCTATTTCCTGACCTGCTTCTAAAAAAAAAAAAAAAAAAGTAAAGGTGGTTTTAAATGAGCTTCAATCTAGACACTCAATAGTTATTTGTTTAAAAAAAAATGACAGATGTGCTTAAGTCCAAAATTCTTACTTCTTCAGCTTCCACTGTGAGATGTGTAAGAGTTTTTAAATAGTAAAACTGTTCAATGACTTTGGAGTTTATTCTCTTCTATTATGTTGGATTTTTGAAAGTTTTAAAGAAATAAACCAAATCCCCAGATATTTCTCCAAAACCCCATGGATTTCTCAAATGCTCTCCTATAGATGAGCTAATGCAACTATTTCAAAAGTGAAGCAAAACAGATTGAAAATTAATGAGGGTCACAACTCACTCAAAAATATTTTAGCAATATTTTGGATCTACAATCTTGTTCTACTTTTCTAGGTCAACTCTCTTCAGTGTTACCCTTCTACTGTGTCTTACATTTTTTTTAAGGAGGAAAAAAAGAAAACCATTGCAGCCATGAAAACATATGATAACATTCTAAAGAAACCTAATCATTGCTATCATATACATAAATATATATACGTGTTAAAGCTTGTGTATCACCTTCTAGAAACATCTTAGAAGGTTAAATCAATGTGCACGTTGATGAAATGACATTTCTCTGAAGAAGGAACAGAATGAAACGTACCATGATAGTTTCCACACCTAAAACAAAACGCAGTGAGGTACCGACTTTGGGATTTTTCTGCGACTTTGGGATTTTTCTGCGTGGCCCCCTCCCCTCTTCCCGCCCCAAGAATGTCAAGAATTTGAACTCCCTGTTCTTAAGGTGAAAGGGCATTAACTCAAATCTGTTCATGGAGAAAAGAGGTGGCAACTCCTGAGACCTTGGAACTGCACAGCAAAATCTTCCAAGTTTAGTATGGCCACAGACGGTTCTTTCCTTTGGCGCTTCGAAAGTGACTGGGAACAGCGTTCGAATTGTAGATCATGAATTAGGAGCCAGAGAGATCTCTGTTCGCATCTCAGTAATTCTCCACTCCTTTATTTCAACATGTAGCTTTAGGTTTAAAATATTTGCTAAGAAAGCAGAGAGGCGATTGACAGAATATTTTTTTTCCAATGTGTGCCATAGTTACACATTCTGTTGACAGTAGACGGAAACTATACAGTGTAAGTTACAAAATGGTGATTTCATGTTTCGAAAACATTCCAGTAAACCCTTCACTGGGGCGTGACTCAATTCGACAGGAGAAAAGCGAAACAGAAATGAATGCAAGAGCAGCCCAGCTCAGGCACATCTTGAAGACAACCTCAAGGAATCGCCAGCCGCGGTTGGCGCCTGTGAATCTCAGGTGAGGACGTCTCCCCACATCTCCTTCGAGAAGACTGTCTACCCCAGGTGCACAAGGGAAGCAGAAAGACACACTGCAGCACGCTAGGAGACCCCAGAAGTTACTCCCTCCCCAGCATGAATTCCTGGGCTGTCTGGAGAACTCCAAATATCCCCAGCTCCCCATCCACCCCCACAAAAATAGGTGCTGACTATCTGGGGTTAGCGTTGTCATCTAGTGGATAACCTCACGTCTGGTGGTATGTGGTTGCTGTTTTTAAACTCCTTTTTCTTACATTAGCTAGAGCTACCAGATTCTCTAAGAGCTCGGCCACCACTTGGATACGATGTTATTTTGTTGCTTTAAAATACTGTAACTTTATTATTATTTTTATAATATTATTCCAACAGACTGTATTAAAGGCAGTGATCACTAACACAGAACATGACAGGGCTAACAGCCAGGCTGCTTGCAGGGCATGGCCTGTCTGGCCAGGGTCGCCGACATGCGGGTCTGGAGTTCATACACTGCGACCCTCAGCTCAGGCTGCAGGAGGAGGGAGAAGACGGATTCGGCCGGACCCTTAGAAGCTACTGAATAAATATCATCCAAAAACAAAATGGAAAAACAAACCCTCCAAAGCACAACCACCTTAGGTCAACTGAATGTAGTCTAGTTTATTCAACCAAAAAATTGAGAGAGAAGGAAAATATTGAAACAAACAAGAAAAAAAGCAGTTCTTAACACTAGCAGTAAATAAATTTGTACAACAATTCAGTCTGTATAATATGATGAAATAAATCTACATCTTATTTTGGTGCTTTGAATTATACATACAAACAACAATTACAGGGACTTGTTCACAAAGCATGTAGGCCTAGAAAAAGGCTATCTGAACCCCTCGAGCGGCAATCGGTGAATGTGAAACACCTATTGCCCCGAACTGGTATTTCCTTTACAGAGGCCCACAGCTTAGGAACGAATGATTTGCCTACCACTTTTTTTCTTTTTTTTTTTTCTTTTTTCTTTTTTTTTCTTTTAATGCATCAAACAACTGTGGCCAGTGAAAGGAAACAAAACTGGCAGTTTGTCCATTTGGATATCAGACCTAGTCTCTTCTTAATTTCCACACTTATTTTCCCCACATTCCTTAAACTTCTCGGCATCTTTCATGCCTCACAGCTACCCAGATGCAATAAAGTCTTCCTCAAATGTACAGTATTTTTCTTACAATATAAGTTATATGCAACGTTCAGCATTTTTTTTTTCACAGCACTAGAGACCCTGTTAAATAAGGGATGTGAGTCTGAATGGCTTATTCACAAATGGGACCCGGGTTCAGTGGTCGGAACACAGACACCACAGTGAGCTCCTTTTGCAAAGTGGCGAACATCATTTTGCTTTCTGCCTTCAAAAACACAGGTATCCGTCGCAGGTGGGTTTCATGATACTGCTCCTGCAAACACGTGAGTCGGAGGGGCCGCGGGGACCCTCGCCGGGGGCCCCCGGAGCCTCGAGCAGCGCTCTAACCCATGGCGGTGACCATACTGGAGGGGTGGTGAGGTCCGAAGGACAAGCCGGACGGCGGGTGCATCGGCGTGGGCGTGGTCAGCATGTGGCTGGAGTGGCTGAAGGGCGAGATGTGGCTGAGGGATGACATGTGTCTGGACAGGGCGGCCGGGTTAAAGGAGCTGTTCTTGGGGAAGTCCTCCAGGGAGTCGTGCACCTTTTTGCACTTTTTGGATTTGCTCGACATCTTCCGGTTTCTGGTCTGGATGCCTTCCTTCTTCATAGTCAGGGGTCTGTTAATCTAAACACAGATAAATTTTTTTTTTTTTTACTTTTTTGCTGCCTCTGAGATGTCCCATCGGCCGCCCCACATCGGGGATCCGTTTCAATGTCAGCCGACATCCTCTTCCCTCCCACCTCCCGCCTCCTTCCTGGGAACTCAGAGACTAAGGATCAATGCAGGCACCCGTCGGAGACCCACCCAGCACCATCGTATTTCTCCGGCAACTATAAGTTAGAATAACTTGTCTTATTTCTTTCGAGATTCCCTTAGACCGTTTCAGGAGAAGGGAGGCTGCCGAGGAATCTTCTAGAGGGACATATCATTTTGTCTACTCATCTGACAAATCTGTGTTAGAGCCTTAAAAGCACTTAAAAGGTCATCAGTCTTGAGGTGTTTAAGAGGCTACCTGCCTCCGAGAAATGGAGATGGCACGGCTCTGCTGGGTAATTTTGGGTGGCCTCCCTTCGACCTGGCCTTCTCACAAGGAGAGGTGCCGTGAAATCTTCCCCTGGAATGTACAGGTTCTGGGGTTGCGTTTTAAGAAACGGTGCCTTTCCAAGAGGTAAAGCCTTCCTGGATCATGCCAACAGCAGCTGCAGTGGCAGAAAGTTGCTATTTCTACCTAGTTCTGACTCAGCACTAACAACTCGACAGCCACATGGCTAATTAGCAAGTATTCAATAACCCTCTTATGGGGTGCCAAGCTCTGTGTTAGCCCACACAGACACTCACCCTAAAACTTAAAGAATAAGCCAAGCTGGGCTCAGTGGCTCAGCCTGTAATCCCACGCCTTTGGGAGGCTGAGGTGAGTGGATTGCCTGAGCCCATGGGTTCGAGACCCGCCTGGGCAGCAAGACCTCATCTCTACAATAAATCAAAATATCAGCCGGGCGTGGTAGCGCATGCCTGTAATTCTGGCTACTTGGAAGGCTGAGGCGGAAGGATCGCCGGAGCCCAGCAGGTCGAGGCCGCGGTGGCCGGGAGCGGCCACTGCACTCCAGTCTGGGCGACAGAGTGAGACTCCAACTCAAAAAAAAAAAAGAATAAGCCAGAGCAAAGAGACAGCATCTAGATCCCACTTTCAAGAGCACTGGGCTCCTCCAGCCTCTGAGACAGCGACCATCTCTCTTTTCTGGATAAACCTCACTTGTCTTTTCTAAATGCATTTGCTTTGGGGGCCCACAAACAGGAAAGGAAACTTTACAAAGCAAACAGGGCAGCTCCCAGGTTAACCTCAACTGCAGTCATCTGCCCTGAATCAAAAACCACACATCTGGCCATGTTCCCAGGAAAAGGTGGGAGACTCAGGGAGGGGATGTCAGGGTCCCTCAGTCCTTCTTGACCTTCTAGGGAGAAAACATTCCCTTCTACCAGGATTTTCAAGGGTAGAGGACCCTTGGGGCAACCTTGTCTAGTCCCAAAGTTAGAAATTGACAGTGAAGAAACAGAAAATCCAAGTCAGGCATGGTGACTCAAGCCTGTAATCCCAGTACTTTGGGAGGCCGAGGGAGGAGGGTTACTTGAGCCCAAGAGTTCAAGACCAGTCTGGGCAGCACAGCAAGACATCATCTCTACAAAAAAAGTCAAAAAATTAGCCAGGCTTGGTGGCACACACCTGCCATCCCAGTTACTTGAGAGACTGAGACCAGAGGATCGCCTGGGCCCAGGAGGTCAAGACTGTGGTGAGCCAGGACCGTGCCACTGCACTCCAGTCTAGGCAACCGAGTGAGACCCCAGCTCAAAAGTAAATAAATACATAAATACATGTATACATAAATACATAAAGTTAAATGGTCAAGAGAAACCAAGCTGCTGAGAGCAACCCACACACAGCTTCTTGGGAAAGGTCACTGGAGATGGGGACAGAGCCCCACCCTGGAGCCGAGACCTTATTTTCCCCCGTGCCAGGCAGGCAGTGTGCCTGACAGCAAAGGAGCCGAGAAAGGTCATTGCCAGAGGAACGTCTCAGGGTTCCTTCTTCAAAGTTATCATCAGATAAGATGCAGCCCTACAGAGATGACAGGCATCTCCTCCCACATCAAATCTTCCCCGAGATCATGTCTAGATACACAGCTTTGGCCGCTGATACTAGATATACATAGCCAGATATCTAAATATAATATCTAGTTACACAGATAGCCACACAACCCTAGATAACCAGTCACAACACCACCTAGATACGCTGATACTGAGATAGCCAGTTATCTAAACACCTAGATAAGGAGAAAGAACTTATGGCGTCCACGTATAGATGTCTGGATGGGTAGAGCCAAGCACAACACAACAAAAACGTTAATAGATGATTATCTCTTATTTTTGAAGACACACACACCGCCTCCTTTTACAAATTCCTACTAAACCCGAGAAGACAGCAAAACTACTCTTGGGGGACGTGGGAAGTTTCTCTCTTCGAGTCACTAGAGTCCTGTCATCAAGACAGCTTGAAACGAACAGGGAAGGAGTGAACAGCGGGGAGATTCCTTGGCTGTCTTTTTCATTTGAGAAACTCATTTTCTTCAGAAATATTTAGGTTGGACACAAGTGAGATCATATGTGATCACAGCTAACTATTCAAGAAAATTTACAGTTAGTTAATTTTTTCCCATAATGCCTATGGTCTCGTGGAAATAAGACACAGTTTTGTTATAGCCTAAAATAAGAGTCTGTTTACTTTCCAGTGGTTCTCCTACTAGTCCTGACACCACCGACCTCCCAGAAAAACGCCTTCTGATGTCTGAAATCGGTCCTGTCTTCTGTTTTATCAGCCACGTTGCTTTGCACAAGTGACTTGATTCTCTGAGTCATAATTTCTTCAAGTAAAACTGAAATAAAAATAATTTCTGCCCTGCCTACACCATGGGACTATCTGAGGCCCAAATGTAATCAAGTAGCATGAAAGTTCTTTTAAAGTCATAAATTACAGCCCCAAAAGAACTTCAGGGCTGATGACTGGAGAGCTGATAAACTCAAATGCCCCGAATCTTCTGGATTTTAATCACAAATCTCTATCTCTATTGCAGTCAGCAAGTTAATTCCCCAAAGTGAAAACAGAACTTGGATTTCATTGCTGATAAATGGACACACAGCCCAGTCCCAGGATCTGAGGGAATATGAGGGATCGTAGTAAGACCCTAGTTTCATGAGTGCCGGGTGCTACATAGGAACTGTGGCAAGAGAGGTTGACATCACAAGCGAGAGCACAGGGTCCCTTGGAATCACAGGGAAAAAAGAATCGGGTGCTGGGGACCCTGAACATTTCTTTATGACTCAAGACATCTAACCAGAAAAGCTTCCTCCCCAATTCCCAGGTATTCCTGAGTAAAATGAGTTCACTGCCAAAATGGCCCCCAGCAAAAGTCTCCGCCTCCTCAAAGTCCAGCCAAGAGAGACTTTAGGAGAATCAGAAAGAGCTACAAAGGAAAGAGAGAAAGACAGGCCGCAAGAGAGAAATGATCATTTTTTCTTTGGGATTAATGTAAACTTGAAACCTCATTAGCGTCATGGCTCTATAGCCAGAATCATTTCGGGGGGGGGGGGGGGGGGA
>NW_007245635.1:369548-383131 GCF_000164805.1 Carlito syrichta
GGGCGGAAATCCATACACACACACACACACACACAGACACACACACACACGCACGTTAAAAAAAAATAAGATCAAGATACTACAGGATGAGAAGATCCCCAAATGGGAAACATTAGAAACACCACAACTAAACCCAGGCAACAGGCCATGACCCTCTGCCACTGTGACATAGAAGGAGAAAAGGGACCGAGTTCCTTGTCCCTGGCGTGACAACCTCCCCGGGCCGGCCACCCTCCTCAGGAGTTGCAGGCATGTAAACACTGTTCAGGACGAAGGCATCAGCTGAAATCTCTCAGACCTTTCATTGCTTGTCTTTTTATCAGAGAATCCATTTAAAATTCTCAGCACAGATGTAACCGGGATACGTCACCTTCCATCAATCTTGGAAGCAGGAGGCCCCGTGACACACCACAATTCTAGTCACCTTTCTTTTTCACTCCCTGTCTCTTCTTTGCAGAAAGTTTAAAATGCAAGCAAGCAACAAAATAGAGCCGGTGACTCTTTTCGTCCCGCCCAGCATCTGGGATTGTCACATCACACAGAGTAGGTCCCCTGCACACTGAGGAGGGTGTGTGTGGCTCTCGGTCTTTAAACCCCGGGGTCTCAGCAAGCCTGATCTGAACAAAGTGTTTTCCAAGCGAGGTCCTACGGCACCAACTATCTGAGGCCCTTTATTTGGCCCCAAGGTGGGCATTCACGTCGAGCGGCAGGGTCCGGGGGGGTGCTCGAAAAGGCAATGGAGACACAGTTGATGGATTGGGCATGCCACTGGGAAGGGAGCCCCCTGGGGCCGGGCCCGACCACTTACATTGTGCAGCTTGTAGTACAGCCCACAGGCGTTGCAGACGGGGTCCCCGTTAGCATTCCTCCTCCAGAGCGTGGTGGTGGTGGTCTGACAGTTCGCACAGGACGTCCCTGCCCTCCTGGCCGCAGACTGGGAGCAGGGAAAGAGGAGAGGGTAAAATCAAAACAAATGTCAGAGGTGTCGCCATCACGACGGAGACGGGTTTAAAAAAAAAAAAAAGGAAGGAAGAAATTATCACTGAAATCAAAACTAGCAAGTGGCCCACATGAAAGTCACAAAGATCCCCAAATGCTGCCTCGAGAAGAAAAATGTCACCCATCCACAGGACGGGAGCGCATGGGACGGCAGTGACGCCGTCAGAATGTAGCACGTTGCTCCCGGTGCCAAATGCATGGGGAGCAGGAAGCCGGGGCCACCTCCCTGAGCATGTGAACCCCTGCCCCCGCCTCCCAAAGGGCACCAGAGGGTTCGTGTTTACGGAGGGGCAATTTTTGAATGAGCCAGACTCATTTTGGTTCCTGGCTTTCGGTTGCCTTGTTCGGCAGGCCCAGGGCCACCAAAGATCTTTTTCGATCACACCTCCCAAGAATATCAATCCCCAGCGGCCATCAAGACACACTCACGGCACTGGAAGGGCAAACCCAAGCAGCCAAAGCATGCTAGAGGTTCCAGATACATGCTGGATTAAGCAGAGAGCGGCGTGCTGATGCCATCTCAGGCTCGTTCCTTGAGAATTACATTCTCTGGGCACGCGTATGGCATAGACTCAGGGTGGCATAACTCGGAAAGCACTAAGCAGGACGTGTAAGCCAACAAGACCTTGTCAAATTTGCAGCAGTCCTAAATTTACCCAGCCTGCACTTTCAGACTTGGTCACTTGCCCTCTGCCGGGACAACCACCCTCCATCCCTTTAGGTGGCTGTCTGTGAATGAAGCACACTGGAAAGACCAAGGATCTGGCCATTGATCAGGGGGCCTGGATGCCCCCAGCCCCCTGATCTCACACCACCTTTGTGAAATTAGGTATTTCCTATTTGCTGGTCACCGAATAGATGTCTGCAGGTCAAAGGTCAGCCTCAACTTGAATTCTAATTCCTTGGTTGTGTCCTGCCTTCCTTTCCTTTAGAAGGGAGATTTTTCTCGCACTTTCTGACACATTTAAACTGGTCGGGTGGCCAGTCTCTGTGTTCATGCTTAAAAAAAAAGAAACTCAAAAACTGTTGAAAGGAAGCGAAATTGAGTCACTTCTCATGCACACCTCTCTCCCTCGCTCACCCCCCTACCGTAGAAAGAGAGTTCTCACTGCAAAATTATATCTGTTCCTGAACTCAAAAATATTGTCAAGGAAAAGGCAAAAGGAGAAAGAATTCAGCTAGCCTTCATCTGGGAAGGAGACAATTCTGGAATGGTTGTAAGAACACAAAAAAGAACTCCAGGAATCCTGGTGCACTTTTCTATCAATATTTTTTCTCAAGCAAACAGTTAAGGCAAATACCCGAAGCAGCAGATATGGAAACCCAGTGACAAATTCTAATCCACCAAGTGAATTCTTTTCCTTTCGAAGTCACTAAATTGTTCTTCAGAAATGTCCCTGTGGCCTCTAAGGCACAGAGCTCCGCTTTTTTTTAAAGTCAATTCTTTCGTTTCTGTGTTCTAAGAAGCTGGACACTAAAAACAGCCTTTAGCTACCAGAATGGAGAAAGTGCTACCTTTTTCTTTTGCTGACCATTTTGAAATAACTCACCACAGTCCAAGAGTGCTGATTCGAACTCCCTATACCTGCTCCCACCTGCCTTTATAAAGCATGATGATTTAATACTTAAATAACTGCTCCACTGTGGACTCTTGAGAAAAAAGTACTACATAAAACCCATGTTTCCGTGATTTTGACAATTATATGTGATAATTATTATCTCCCCATAGTGCTTTTTTCCCCTTTTTATTTTCTGTGTGTGTGTGTATCTGTGTTTTGGGGGGTTTTTTGTGTATGTGTTTTGTGTTGATGCTTTGACAGAATTTCACTCTGTTGACCAGGTTGGAGTGCAGTGGCATGGTTATAGTTCACTGCAGCCTCGAACTCCCAGGTTCAAATGATTCTCTTGAGGAGCTAGGACTACAGGTGCACAAAACCACACCAGGCCAATTTTTTCATTTGTTGTAGTGATGGGGTCTCGCTATGTTGCCCAAGAACTCCTGGCCTCAAGCAATCCTCTTATCTCAACCTCCCAAAGTACTGAGATTACAGGCATGAGTCAGCATGCCCCGCCCTATAATGTTTTGTTTGTTTTCTTTAAAATAAATCAAGGCATAGTGCAAGCGTACAATGCCACCTGGTAAACTCAGAACCCCAGATGAAGTACAGTGTATAATCCTTTGCAGAGTATTGACAGTAACACACATACAAGCAGGCACAGAATATGTTTCCAGTTCTACAGACTTTATGGGAACTTAGAATCTCCCAAAGCCACACTGTTTGGATTGCTAGCAGGAGACAGAGTATATTAATAAAGCAAGCTGCCCAGCCTCTTGCTGGTTCTGAGACATATGAAAGTCTTGGCAACACCAGGGGGAAAAAAATCCTATGGATCTTTCCTCCAGTCCTCTCTTCTGTTTCCTGCATGAGTTTATTCTGTGTTAGATATGCATGTCACAGAAGAGCCAGCTATGTTCTGGGCTGGGTGGTCTTCAGTGAACCCGCAAATGCATAAAACAGATACTGTGAGCTGGAAAGATGGAGCTGTGGTAAAGGGACAGGAAACGCAGGACAGAAGGACACGAAAGGTTCTAGGTGTTCAGAAGTCAAATGTCTTTAAGAACTAAAAAAAAAAAAAAAAAAAATGTGAACGTGTCCTGAGTGTCTCCCTGCAGTGTCTGAATTCAATGGAACTAAAAATACCAAGCCACCCAGGACAGATGATTAAGAAAGAAAAGACAGCTTAAAGGGTGACAGCCAATGAGTTCTAAAATTAAAAGCAATTATTACTCAGAGTTCTAGAGGCTTCCTATAAAAGGTGAGTAGAAACCCAATGGTATAAAATGGAAGTAGAGCCCTCCTCTGCAATCAGACCAGACAGAAGAAAACCCGAGAAAATGTCAAAGAACTCTTGCTTAATCCACCAGCCCAGCACTTGAGACTTCACCCTTTTTTACCCTCCAAAATAAAACAAAACTATCATGGTACCAAGACTTATTTTAACAAGAAGATTTGTTGTTAGGTGTCTCTCTCTCTCTCTCTCTCTCTCTCTCTCTCTCTCTCTCTCTCTCTCTCTTTTTACTAAGGCCAGGTTTTGAGTGATTCAAAACATTCTTTTGTGGTGTGATCATATTCATTCTATGCTGACACCTCCAGCCATTTTTTTTCCAAACACTTCTTGTTCTGATACATTCAAACATCTTGGTGTTTAGGTTGGGGAAGCTGAGTTGTTGTTTGTGAGTTATCTCCAGTGCTCAGATATCCGGCAGCTTTTTCCTAGGAAGTCAGCTTTGCACAAGAGAAAAAGAAAAAAAAAAAAAATACCATACTGCATGAGGAGAAGTGGGGGAAGGTTGAGAAAGTTGGAGAAAGGGAAAGACCAGAAACAATAAAGCCTAAAGATCAAGGATTGCCAAAAATTAAAGTCATGTGGACACTTCCATCCCTAGAAAGATTTTCCTTCTTCTAAAGAAGATGTAAAAGGCATTGAGTTGCACTACAATCTACCGGGAGAGCAAACCGCTCTTTAAACAAAATACAGGCCGGACACGGTGGCTCACACCTGTAATCCCAGCACTTTGAGAGGCTGAGCCAGAAGGATTGCTTGAGTTCAGGAGTTCGAGACCAGTCTGGGCAACATAGCAAGATCTTGAGACTTTGTCCCTGCCAAAAATAGAAAAAATAAGCTGGGCATAGTGGCACATGCCTGTAGTCCCAGCTACTCAGGAGACTGAGGTGGGAGGATCGCCTGAGTCCAAGAGGTCAAGGCTGTGGTGAGCCGTGATTGTGTCACTGCATCTGCATTCCAACCTGGATGACAGAGTGAGATCCCCAACTCAAAAAAAGAAAAATACAGAGGTGATTTTTCTCCCCTTAGAATTTGATGGAGGCTAATTTGTCCACTAATCTGCATGGGGAAATTCCCCTCCTCTCATCTCTACATGGTTAATGTCAGCACCACAGAAGTATTTGGATCACTGGAAGGTGGTTAGCGTTTGTTATGTGTCTAAGTTACAAGCACCCACGATTGGAGCTGGCCTGAGCTTCCAAGGACGAGTTTACAAAGGAACCACTCCAGTTAGTTTTCATTATAAATACTTGACAAAGCTGGGTTTTCAAGGGTTCCTAATGGTCAAAGAGTTTTGCTGTTGTTGTTGTTTATGAAGGAGAAGAAAAATAAGCTATCACTCTACGTATAGTAATTCAAAGAGAAAATAAGACCAAACGCTTGAAACAAGAGGAAACTCACACCACTTTTCCCACAAGAATTGCCTGTGGAAAGCCCTTGATTCCAAAGTCCAAAAAAGAAGGAGACGTGCCCTGGGCTCACTTGTTGCTGGTGCCTCTGAAATTTACTTCATCGGCCTCAACCATCTGAAGGCATTAGCACAAGAGGGTCCTCGGAGCCCTGAGCCCGGGAGACCAATTGCCACTCCCTCAGGAACATGTTCTAGATGGTTCTGGAACACTCCATCCTCATACCAAACCGTGTCTGCAAAGCAGTGAGTAGCAATGCACTTTAAACGAGCAGCCCTGGCACTGGCAACACAATTATCCTATTGGAGAAGACACTGCCAGTTGGATCCCCAAGAAGTCAGCATCCTTCAAAATATTAGAAGCGACCTTGGGGGAGAAAAAAGAGAGAGGAGAGTTCTTCTGTCTGTCTAATTTGAGAAAAGGAAAGGAGGGGAAGGAGCTGTCCCAAACAAGCTGACATGACTCTGAGCTGTCCTGCCAGTTTCCTGCAGAAAGCTGTCCTTCCCGGAGAGAGGAAATGAAAAACACAGAGTGCTTCGCATGGGATCCGCTTCTTCCCAAGGAGAACTTACCAGCCTTCGCTTGGGCTTGATGAGCGGCCGGTTCTGCCCGTTCATTTTGTGGTACAGCCCACAGGCGTTGCACAGGTAGTGACCGGTGCCATCTCGCCGCCACAGAGGGGTCGAGGTTGCTCCGCAGTTCACACACTCCCTGCCTTCTGGAAGCAAAACCACAGATGAGTCACTTATGGAAGGGAAACACGCAGGAAGGCGGGCAGCATTTGGCATTTTGGGGAGAGGAGCACAATGGAAACCCTCTTTCTTTCTTCCTCCTTTCTGGGGTGCATTCCCACTCTCACTCCCTTCTAGGGGGCCCCAGAGTTGGACAGATGAGTTCTGTTCCTGGCACAGCCATCCCCCAACACGCACAGTCTGCAGAAGTGGCCGCCGCTTAAATGGCAACACAACCCCCTCCTTGGCCGACTCGACTTGATGGGGAAGACCTAGCCAGACCCAGGAGCGAGGCAGAGCCCAACCTGAAATGCTTCCCTGAGAAAATCCTGAGCCCCAGACGGTGGCAAAAGCAAAACATTCCATTCGTTTCCCTCAAAGGAAAACAAAGGTGACCTCTTACCATCCTGAGGTCTGTCTATATAGATTGATTAAACAATGAAGATTAGGATGGGGGTGAGAGGGAAGAGTAATCCATGGCTAGAGATAAACAGATAATAGATAGATGTATAGATTGATCAACTGGCCGATTGATTTGAGGAGCCAGCCTTTAGATCTGACTTCCCAACCAACTGTAAATGTCTACAAGTGGTCAGGAGCCAGCAGGGATTTTTATAGCTTTCCAGCCCCTGGAGTTACACCAGGACCCCAAGCAGCGGCTGCTGGGGGGCGGAGTTGGAGGGGGCGGGGTGCCCTGCAAACTTTAAGCCAGAACCCAGAAGAGGGGGAAGGAGGAGAAAAGAGGAAGGGAAGGGTTGGAAGACCAGAGAAGGGGAAAGACAAGTTAACGAGGTGGCCAGGGGGTCTCGGTGGGCTCATTAACCAAGGCCTGCCTTTAGTTTCTCTCTTTTCAAAAACACAAACAAGCAAAATAAACAAAAAAACTGGCCAGGCCGGGTTGGGTTGGGTTAGGCTAGGTAGTATTCACTCCCCAGACAGGGCTGGAGAGTGACCTAGACCCGCCCCCCCCAGAAAGTTCCTTGGAGGAATCCCTTAAATGACCATTTGGGGATGGGAAGAGTTTGCTAATTGGTTTCTCTGAAAATTCTACAGAGAAGAGGAAGAGAAGAATGCTTTCTAGGAGAATCTCCTCTCTCCTGGAGGGCCGATGGACAACCCCCATCGTGCCCAGTTTTCTTGGTGCCAGGAAAGAAGCTGGGACTCTCACTCCCTGCGGGAATGAGGTGGTCAACTCAAACCAGTCCTCCAGAGAGTGGAGGCCCAGAGGAAGACACTAGAGGGTGGGCGGGGGAGAAAAATGAGCCCTGAAGACGGTTTGGCTTTAAATGGTTAATCAGTGACCACCAACCTACCAGGAACCCTGAGGTGGGGGAAAGACAGCCTAGAAGGTGACTCCCCTAAAAGGAGGAAAAGCCTGCTTGGCAGCTCTGGGACCTATGGGGCCTTTGGAAACCCCCAGACAAGTAGGAAGGAACCAGGGGGGAGCTCACACCTGCAGACCTGTGATCTTCCCTGGGGACAAGTCCTTCAGGGAAGTTAAGGACTTTTGAGAATAGAAGAGGGTCTTGGCCCCTTTTCCATGAGAGTCGGAGACGGTGCCAAGCAGTTTTTGTCTATTTGGCTTGATCAAAAAAATTTTGAGGCGTTCAGAGAATTTTTTTTTTCTTCAGATTCCAAAAGGATCTTAGCTGGGGTATCCAGAGAACCTGCCCTGCGGCCAAGAGCCCCTCGGAGTATTCACAAACGCCCTGCACTTGCTGGCCAGAAGCCCCTTCCTCAGGACCCCAAAGCGCTTCTCAGTTCTCGAAAAGGGCTTTGGACTGAATCACACCCAGACTCCTTCCCGCTGGGGTCTGAAGCCTGAGGGATGTGGCAGACGAGGTGTGGGGGAGACTTGCAGGAAGAAGCAAAGGGTGAGTGGGCGAGAAGCCGGTGGCAGCCCCAACCGGGAGGCCGTGGGCCTGCCCTCCCGCGTTCCCAGTGGGCACCGGGCCGGCCCCTTCTGGGAGCAGCAGCACCAGTTTTGTCCTGGCGGGGACTGCAGGCCCACTCCCTAACCTGCCCAGATAGGGCCACTCAGGTGCCTGCCTCTTTGGGCAGGGGCGGTGTGAGGGTGAGGATGCAGAGGTCGCTGCGTGGGGGGCTGCCCAGCTCCTAAGCACCCTGGCACCGGGGGAGCCCCTGGCCTGACGCAATCAGTCTGATTTCCTTTATTTACCGGGGCTGTGGGGAGCATGACAGCTTCCTTTTTAGAGGGACCTTGAAAGTCAAGCAACGCTTGCCTCTCCAACAAGGTTTGCACACTGGGGCAATTTTCTGTCTTGATTCACTCGGCAAGTTTGCGATCGCCTTGTGTGGGCTTTTTCTTTTCCTTTTTTTCCCTGCTGCCTCTGGTCTGTGACTTCAGCAAACAGCCAATTTTCCTAATGGAGGCCCCGATCTCTCCTCGCCCCTTGCCTGTTATGAGCCGCTCAGGCAGACACCTCTCTCTTAGGTGACAAGAACCACAGAGCCACGGAGCCTCTCGGCATTCACCAGCCATTTGCAAATGCCCCTGGTGCTGCCTGGGACTGAAACCCCGGGACTGAGCTGAGCCAGGGGGCAGACAGCAGGCCAGAGATTGTTCGAGGGTGAGCTGAGAAAGGCCCTCGCACAAAGGCTTCGTCTTTTGTTTGCAGAGACAGATCCCAGCCCTGAAAGCCCAGGCGCTAAGAAGGCGATAGATACCCTAACCACAACTTCAACCGTTTCCAGCGACAACCTCTGCCAACCTCTCTTCTCTCCGCCTCCGACAGCAAATGCGTTTGCAAAGAAGAGGTTTTAAAAGACAGAAAAGAAGAAACCACTGAAACCCAGAGAATCCCCTCCTGAAGAATTCCCACCACACCCACCCCCTGCACACAGAGGGTCTTCTAGAAACTGCCCCTCCACACTCCCAAAAGTCCCAGCTCCCTCGCCAGCCAAGGTGTGCTGTGCTTGGTTTTTGTGACTGTGAGAAAGGAATAGGAGGAAGTTAAAAAAAAAAAAAAGAAAGAAAGAAAGAAAGAAAAGAAAAGAAAAGGCCAAATTGCAATGGCGTCCTCTTACCCTCACCAAAAAAATAAAACCGCATAGACAAGTTCCCAGCTCTGGTTTAGGGAAAGCGTAACTCTTTTTCTCCCTTCCATGTTCAGAGTCTTAAGGAAAGAGATGAGAGAGAGAGAAAGGCTGAACTGGCGGCAGAAAGTGCGCCCAAGAGAGGGGGAGAAATCAGACACGGAAACGAGGGCAAAGAAACCAGAGTCTCTTGGAAAAGCCACTCGGTCCCCTTCCCCCACACAAACCACCACCCCAGCCTCAGATACCGCGATCTTCCCCCAACCTCCCAGCCCCACCAGAAAAGAGAACTTTAAAAAAAATCCCATTACGGCCTCAGAATGCACAGGTTTGCTAGCTGTGCTTTCAGCATCCGCCCTCAGCCCGTGTTTTTTTTTTTTTTGGTTTGTTGTTTTTTTTCCTGGATCAAGCTGCATGCGCCCCGTTTCTCCCCAGGCCTTCCCCTCCACCCTCAGGCCAGCTCCTGCAAGGCACCGCGGGCGGGCCGCTCTCCTCCTCCTGGCTCTCCCTTCTTGCTTTCTCTTTGACTCCACCAGCCAGCCTCCCTCCCTCTCCCTCCTGCCTGCTCGCATGTTCTGAACATGCAGGTCTGAGTTTTTCTGTCAGCCTAACCGCATCCGGACTCTATTAAAGTTCCTGGCTCGGGATAAACAATGCAACTGTCGCGTGCAGCAGTCTGAAAATAATTGGATTAGCTAAAACATATCAACTAAATAGAGACAGTCCTGCTCAGGCAGTCGGAGTGAATGTCACCCTGGAAAAAAACCCTGAAAACTGATCTCATGGTCACTGGGCGCCCAGAGCCCTCCCTCTAGAGTTTTTCAAACCGGGGCTTTGGGAGCTCTGGTTCAAAACTGCTCACCTCACCCCTAAAAGACAAGTGATGCTCGCTAGTGCTTTCTATATAGGATCTAGAGAGAATGCACAGGGGGCAGAGGTGAGACAGTGTCAGGGAGGAGCAAAGAAAGCAGTCCCTTCCTATGGGGACACGCCTAAGGGGACGTCCCAGCTGCCACAAAATCCCATCCAAAAACACAGTTCTGTCTTAGCTCAGGGGATCCCTCTCTTTGACTGAATCGCCTCGGTGAGAAACTGAATTGATGAGAGACTATTTTATTTTTAAAGCAAAAATATTTTGTGTGACTTTTTTTTTAATGCAAGCGATGACATCAGGAGAGTAAACATGCCTCGTGCTGCTGGACAGGTTTGCGTTTTGGAAAGGGAAGACGCAGAGCCACACACCTGGGGACGTCCTCAGACCTTTCTACCTCCACTGGCTTCCAACCCGCCAAGGAACTTGTCCTAATACAGCTTCCTGCTGCAGCCTGCACAGAGAGCGCTAGACTCTGCAGGTAACGAACTGAGCTGTGTGACATTTGATTTTCATTCAACTGCTTCCCCAACGCAGAGCCACCTCTTCCAGAAGGTCGGCTAAGAGCCCCTTTTCCATGCAAATAATACGTGTACTGTTGAACCAGGTTCCTGTTCCCCTCAAAATACATACATACACGCACACACACGCTTTATTTATACGTGTCTATATTAAGGGCTGTCCTCACGGCCTGACCCCTTTGGGCTGAGTGAGAGGAACAGTCAGACTGACAGAGGCCAAAGGGGTCACAGGAGGGACCAGTGTTTGTTTAGGTTTGAGGAGGTTTCGTTTCAGCATTAAACACTCAAGATTTATTCCCTCGGCCTTCCATTTGGTCTTCGAAACTGACTAAAGGTTACCGGCCGAATCCAGAAGTCCTGCGACACGCAGGAGAGGGCACGACTTTGTTTTTGTTTGTCTTTTTCCTTTTCCCAGCTCATGGGGAGGGGAGTAGTTAAATCAGACCCACCTCCCCCTGCTTTGGAGGGCAGGAATGAGGCAGGGGGGAGGGCACACCCACACGGCAGTCTGCCCCGGCAGGAAGAATGGGAAGACTGGAGTCGCAGCAGGGGTTGGGGACACCCCAGCTCCCCAGCGGGCCCCTCCCTGGAGCCGCCCGGCCCTGGATTTAGGAGAAAGGGGGGCGGGACGAGGAGAGAGGGTTCCTACCTGTGCTGGATCTCGCCTTGGGCCTGGACTTGCACCCGAAGCCGGTGGGGGAGCCACCCAGCAGGCTGCCCGGGGGGAAGAGTCCGGAGCTGTACTCGGGCACGTAGGGCGGGTAGGTGGTGATGGGGTGGTGGGCCGACGAGGAGGCCCCCCCCAGCGTGGTCATGCTGCCGCGGGAGTGCGACGACTCCAGTTTCATGCTGTCGGGCAGCGGCACCTGGTACTTCAGGCACTCCTTCTCGTCCTGCCGGGCCGAGCCGGCCGAGCCCGGGGTGGACAGCGAGGGGTCAGGGGACACGTCCTTCGGCGGCGTGGGCGGGAAGGTGAAGAGGTGCGGGCTGGCGTGGCCCCCCGACAGCGAGGACGAAGAGGCGGGCGGGGAGACCGAGAGGGGCCCCGGGGAGCCGTGGTGGATGGAGGTCTTGGAGAAGGGGCTGAGGTTCCAGGGCGAGGCGGTGTGGTGGCTGCCCAGGGCCTTGCCTCCGTCCAGCCAGGGCAGGGATCCGTGCAGCAGGGGCGGGCGGCACACCTGGCTCCCTGCAGCGGCGGGAAAGGGGAGGAGAGAGGGGGAGGGTCAGGGCAGCCCTGGGAGGCCCTCGGACACACCTGGGGCCTCCCGGCTCTGCTGGCCTCCCTGTCAGCCGAGCCCAGAAGGGCCCTGGCTGGGACCGCTGTCTAGTCCCCGAGGTCCCAGAAATACCTGCCCGGCACACCTGGGGGCAGAGAAAGGGGCCAGACTCAGCCACCCTTCTCTCCCACACGATGTCCCACCAGCCCCTGCAGAATAGAGGGCCTGGGCCTGCCGCCCAGAGGTGCTTCCAAGGCGTGGAGCTGGGCCCCTGGGCTGACGCGGCCTCTCTGGGGTCCCTGTCTGAGTCGCATTCCCTGCTGCCCCCTCTAGACTCTGACTTGATGCATGGGCTGCCTTCAGTGGCCCGGAGTCCCAGGCTTCATCCCAGCCAACCTGATAAGCGTCGGTTGCGAATGGTGAGTCCGAAGGGTGAGCCTGGCCACACAGGCCGCTGGGAGCCGCCCCGGGCCCAGGAGCCAGGCCGGGCTCCGGGTGCCGAAGGCAGGAAGGCGAGGCCCAGGGAGAGAAGACAGCCGACTTAGGGGGTTGGCTCCCAGAAACCCACTGCGGCCCTCGCTTGATACCTGCAGGGCTGCTTCCCAAAGGCCTGAGGTGGGATTTGCAAAAGGATTCTCAGGGCTCAGGCTGTTGGAGAAAGTTTCCAAGGCTGGACCCTGGGAGGGCCGAGTATTTTTTTCTGCTTTTATCACCCTCCCAAATCCTACAGGGGAGAAAAATAAAACGAGCCCCCACACGCCCTTCAAGCTGGGGCTCCACCAGGGCCACGTGTGACTTTCCACCAAGAAACGAAATTCTAGTTGACCGTCTATTTCAAACCAAGGATGGCTCGTGCACAGAGTGCAGTGGGCCTTCGTTGAAAACACAGTTTTGGGGCAGCCAGAACTCCCACCAGCTCCATCGCTCTGCCAGGGGCACATCTGAACTCAGCGTGCAGACCCGCATGCGTGTTGATCTTCCACTCCAGTACCTGCCTCAGCACCTGATGTGCTCCGGGCCCATTAAGAACAATACTGAAACTAAAATCTCAAGAGAGAGGAAGGGGAGGTCTCTGAGCACCAAGGGTCAAAATTCATATTACGCAGGAAGTCATATAGTAAATAATATTAGGTCTGCATCTACCGCGTCTCCACTCAACTGCGGATCTGCCCAGAACGCGGGCAAAGAGCGCCCCATCCGCAGAAACGATTGTTTCAAAGCTGGCGGCGGCAGGGCAGAGGACTCCTGCTGCCCGAGGGGCTGTGTCCTCGGCGCCAACGCCGGCTCGGAGTCGGGGGGCCTCGGTCTGGCCGGACTAAGGGGACTCTCGTCTTTTCTCTGCCCACAATTTTGCTGCTTTTTTTCCTTCCAGCAACAAACTTACAGCCAAAAGGTGTTGAGGTTTTTGATTTTGTTTTGTTTTGTTTTCCCTTCCCTTCTAACTGCACAGGGCTGGTTTTCTTTTTCACATCTCAGAACTCCCTTAAACTTATCAAGATGAAAGGGGAGAAGGGGAGAGGGCGCTGGAAAGGCTCCTAGGAAACCCTGACGGGTCCTAAATCTGCTGTGGGAGCCGGGTGGACACGGCAGGCCGCAGGAGAGGCAGGGCGAGACCTGCAGGCACGGAGGCGACCAGAAAGCAAAACCGCAGGAAAATTCTGTGCAGCCGGGACTGTAGGAAACCGCGGGTCTCTCTAACCTAAGGCGGGGGTCGTTCCGCCCCCAGCACCTCTTCAGGCACCAGAATTCCACTCCCAAGCCAAGAGGTGGGAGGGCTGTCTACGACTGCACCGGCCGTGGGGAAAGGCCAAAGACGGGGCTGTGGATGAACACCTCTCCCGGGCCTTTCTGGAAACGTGCACACCGCGAGACGCCGGCAGAAGCCCCCCCCCAAGAAGGAGCTGGGGGCGCAGGGAGCGCGCGCCACTTGC
>NW_007245635.1:383497-384216 GCF_000164805.1 Carlito syrichta
CTGGGGCGGAAAGGGGACAGGGTTTTTAAAAAAATCTTTGGGAGGGTAGTTTAGCAAAGAGAAGAAGGGCAAGGGGAAAAAATCCCAAATCTAGGCGGGACAGAAGGGACCAGATCGCAAAAGAGGGCGAGGGCGCCGGAAGGCTGCAGTCGGGACCCCTCTGCACCGGCTTCCGAGGCGGCTCCGAGGCGGATCTCTCCCCGGGTCACCTGCGAGGGAGAGAAGGAGAGAGCGGGGTGAGCCTGCGAGCACCTGAGCGTCACCTGAAGTCGCCGCGGTGGCACCGGCTCGGCACGCCCTGGACACGCGCGCGCGCGCGGAGACCCGGCCGGAGAGCCCGCGGGACTCCGGGGATATCCCCGCAGCCCGGCCCGCGGGAGCCGGGACCGACCGAGGGGCTGCAGCTTGGAAGACGAGTCCCTCCCTCGGGGCCGCGGGTCCCGGGACCTTCCCTCCAGCCCTTGGAAACCCTCCCAAAGCGGAGAGCTGAGCTTAACCAAAAAAAGTAAGTCCTTCCAAGTGGAGGCAGGAAAGAAAGAATCAAACTTAAAAGAAAAAAGTCACCGGTACCAACCTGGGCAGCGAGGAGCAGAGAGGAGGCGGCGGCGTGTGACCTGCTCGGTCAGATCGCGTGGCGCGCTCTGTCTCCCTCTCTCCGTCTCTCTCTCTTTTCCTCTCTCTCTCCCTCTCTCGGTTTTTTTTTTTTTTTTTTTTTTTTT
>NW_007245635.1:385694-386300 GCF_000164805.1 Carlito syrichta
GGGGCCCCGTGTGAATGGAAGAGCTTGCCCCCCGGGCGCCTCCCCCGCAGAGTCCCCTGCAGAGCCACAAAGTGGACCCCGCGGAAGCCGTCCCTAAAAGTCATTGCCGGAGGACTCCTTTCACGCGGTGAAGGAAAAGCACCGACGTTGGGCTTCAGGCTGGTGTGCGCGGCTGGCCTGGTTTGAGAGCCCGGTCCTTGCAGAGAGGCTAGTGGCCAGTCCTGGGAGGAAGCCGTGGACACTCGGGTCCTCCTGGTCCTGGGTTGGGAGTTTGAGTCCTCACCTTCTTAAATCGGATGTGTGTTGGAAGTGAGGGCTAGACACAGAACGGGAAGAAAACCTCTGAAATTTAAAAAAAAAAAACCCCTCTCGCACGTTTCTCCTGAGCCCCCTTGGTCTTCCGCTTCCCAGGGCGGCCCAGGAAGGCAGCATCGATTTTTCTTCCGCTCTCTGACCAACCACTCACCTCTCCCGGCCGGTCAAGCGGCCAGCAGCTCCTCGGGCTCACCGCGCTCTCCAAAGCTTTTAATTATTTAGTTGCTAACATCCACCGGAAACCACTCTATAAACAAGGAGAAACGAACGCACACACTCCCCCCCCCCCAA
>NW_007245636.1:0-7251 GCF_000164805.1 Carlito syrichta
TCTTTAGCGGTCAGCAAGATGCCCTGTAGATTTCAGGACTGAGGACTCGTATCACCCGGATTCATATTTAAGCAACAGCCGTGCAGTCACCTGTATATGAGTACTCCTGGTCACAGATACATGCGTCGAAAGCTTGATTCTTGTTTAGATCATAGGAAGACGCCGTATATTTTTTGGAGATTGAGAAATCATGTCACCCACATTCCTTATTCTTTCTTAGGAAAAGTACGTGCATTTGTCTGTATATGAGGATCTCATTTCCCTAGTTTACGCTTCAAAAACCCAAATTCTTGTTTAGCCCTTAGCAAGAACCCCTGAAGTTTTATTGGGATGGAGGACACGTGTAAACCAGATTCCTTATTCTCCTTTAGCAATAGAAAGTGCAGTGTCCTGTATATGAGGTCTCCAATTATCCAGATTCCTACTCCCAAACCTGAATCGTGGTTATCTCTTAGCAAAACAGTCTGTCGCTTTTTGGGATGGAAGCCTGGTGTAACTAAGATTCCTTATTCTTCCATAGCAACAGGTCGTGTAGTGTTCTGTATATGAGGACTGCCTTTACTGAAATTCCTGCTACATTCTCCGCAAGACGCCAAGATATTTCCTGGTGACCTAGAATTCCTGTTGCTTGGATATCAAGAGAAAGACTCTCATAAAGTTGTTGAGGAATTGGAACCCGAGATTCCTCGTCCCTTTTCAATAAACTCACTAAATATGTGGCGACATAGAATCCCAGGTAACTGATTAAACCTTATCAAGAGACTTTGGAGATTTAGGCGATTGAGAACTTCAAGAACCGGATTCCCTTACCGTTCTCAGCAAGATGCCCTGAATTTCCCTGTCCATGTGGATTACAAAACTCTGTGTACAAAATGCAGATGCCCAGATGTTTTCTAGGGACGTGGAATCCATGGATCTTGGTTACATTTTAACAGTTCGTACTAAATATTTGGCAATTGCAAAACCCTCGGCCCCTTTACAAATAAAGTACAAACGGAAATTTAAGGATAACCAAGTTCATCTTAAGACCAAAGTTACATCCAAATACGGCAGTGTGATTCTTTTTTCCAGGAAACTGGCCTTAAATGTCCCGAGGATCCTATGGGACTTGTACTACCAGAAACCCGAATACAACTGTCAAGAGGACCAGAATGTTGCTGGAGTCCTGAAATGACTGATTCATAATACCCACAAGCCAAATATCTCCGAAACATGAGACGTGCTTGATGCCTTGATTCTTGTTTTTACTGCAACAAGACACGCTGAGAATTTTTCGGATTGTGAACTAGCGTATCACAGATTCCTTATTCTTCTTTACTGAGGAGCTGTGTAATGTCCTGTATATGAGGACTCCTGTTCCCCAGAATCCTGTTTGGAGACCCTGATTCTTGTTTTGCCATTATGAAGATGTCATGATGATATTGTGATGGACGAACCATGTAAAACAGATTTCTAAGTTATCCTTAGCTAGAGATCATATAGATTCTGCATATGAGAACTGCTATTACCTATGTTCCACCTTCTAAACCCTGATTCTTGTTTAGCCCACAGCACATTGCCTGTTGATTTTAAGGACTGAGGACTGCTATAACCCCGATTCTTTTTCACCCTTGGCAAGGGGCTATGTATTTTCCTGCTTATTAGGTCTCTCATTAGATACATCCTGTTTCAAAACTCTTATTCTTTTTAGAACTTTCCAAGATGCTCTGTAGAATTTTGGGACTGAGGACTCGTGTAACCCAGATTCCTTATTCTTTCTTAGCAATAGATCATATAGTTGCCTGTAAATAAGGACTCCATTTTCCTGACTCATACTCGAAATCACCATGATTCGTGGTTAGCCCATAGCAAGATGACCTTAAGCTTTTTTGGGATTGAAGACACTAGAAACGCCGATTCCTTATTCTTACTTAGCAATAGGCAGTGAAGTTTCCTTTATGTGAGGATTCCCATTACCCAGATTCCTACTTCAAAAACCTGATTCTTAATTACGTCTTAGGAAGACGGCCTGTAGTTTTTGGTATTGAGGACTCATATAAGGAAGATTCCTTATATTTCCTTAGCAATATGACGTGTAGTTTCCTGTATATGACTCCCAACATTACCCAGCTTCCTGCTTCACTCTACAGGATGCCGAGACAGTTTCTGGTGACCGAGAATTACAGTTTCCTCGATATCAAGGAAAAGCCGTCCATATTTTTCTTTGGGAACTCGAATCCAAGATTCCTGGTTCTCCTTCACAAGACCTTCCCAAAATGTGGAATATTCCAAACCCAAAACCCCAATTCCTACCTGCCTACCCACAAGAATTTTCTATATTTTGAGGTCACACGAATCGAGGAATTTTGTACCAATGTACCTTTTGATTGTGGGTAATATGTTTACTGTCGTAGATTGTCCCAGGAAACAAAAGGATTTCTAGTACCAAATCCTTGATTACAACTAACAAGAGGACCAGAAAAATCCTGAGGATCTGTAATGACAGACTTAGCATATCCACGGACCAAGTAGTTCTGAAAATGTAGGGACCCTGAAGCCCAGATTGCTGATTGAACCTTATCAAGAGGTCCTGTAGATTCAAGAAATTGGGAACGCATAGAACCGGATTTCCTATTTATTCTCTGTAAGATGCCCTGATATTTCCTGTCGATTTGGATTCCAAATTAAGTATATCAAAATACAGCTGCCTAGAAGTTTCCTAGGTTCGTGGATTCCAAGATTCCTGGTTACCAATAAAAGTAGGTAGTAAACATTTGGCAAGTGCAAACCCTTGTCCCGTCTCAAAATAAAAAGAGACACAGAAAGGGAAGTATTACAGGGTTCACCTTAAGCCCAGAGTTACAACCAAATATGGCAAGAAGATTCTTTTTTTCCTGGAATCTGGCCTTAGTTGTTCTGAAGAACCTAACGGACTTGGAATGCCCGTTCCATTTACAACTTTTAAGAGGACCAGAATGTTGCTGGAGTCATGAAATGACCAATTCATAATATCCCAATGATAAATTGCTATAAAACATTTGTGGAACTCGAAGATCTGTTTCTTGTTTGTCCCATAGCAGACAACCTGGGAATTTTCTGGATTGAGTGCGCGTACAACAATGATTCTTTATTCGTACTTAGTTGGATGCCATGTAGTGTCCTGTATGTGAGGACTGCCTTTCCCTTCATTCCTGTTTTGAAACCATGATCTTGTTTAGCCCTTAGTAAGAAGTCATGTAAAATTTGATAGAGTAACCGTGGAAAACAGATTTCTTCTCTTTTATTAGCAAGAGGGCTTGTAGTTTCCTGTATTTGAGGATTTCTATTACCCACATTAATGCCTAGAATCCCTGATACTTCTTTACCCGTCAGCAAGATGCCCTGTAGATTTTCAGGACTGAGGACTCGTATAAACCAGATTTCTTATTTTTAGCAACAGCCGTGCAGTTACCTGTATATGAGTACTACTGTTCACAGATACATGCGTCTAAAGTTTGTTTCTTGTTTAGATCTTAGGAAGACGCCGTATACTTTTTTGGAGATTGAGAAAACATGTCACCCACATTCCTTATACTTTCGTAGGAAATGTCAGTGCATTTCCCTGTATATGAGGATTTCATTTCCCTAGTTTATGCTTCAAAATCCAAATTCGTGTTTAGCCCTTAGCAAGAAACCATGAAGTTTTATTGGCATGGAGGACACATGTAAACCAGATTCCTTATTCTCCTTCAGCAATAAACAGTGCAGTTTCCTGTATATGAAGACTCCCATTATCCAGATTCCTACTCCCAAAACCTGAATGGTGGTTATCTCTTAGAAACACGGTGTGTAGGTTTTTTGGATGGAGGACTCGTGTAACCAACATTCCTTATTCTTCTGTAGCTACAGGTCGTGTAGTGTTCTGTATATGAGGACTCCCATTACCGAAATTCGTGCTTCATTCTCAGCAAGACGTCAAGATATTCCTGGTGACCTAGAATTTCAGTTGCTTGGATATGAAGAAAAGACTCCCATAAGGTTCTTGAGGATTTGGAACCCTAGATTCCTGGTCCTTTTTCAAAAGACACACTAAAAATGTGGCGAAATAGAAGCCCAGATTGCTTTTTAAACCATATCAAGAGACTTTGTAGAATTAGGCGATAGACATCTCCAAGAACCGGATTCCCTTTTCGTTCTCAGCAAGGTGCCCTGAATTTCCCTGTCCATATGAATTCTAAACGTCTGTGTACAAAAAGGCAGATGCCCAGATGTTTTATAGGGACGTGGAATCCATAGATCCTGTTTGCATTTTAATAATACGTACTACATATTTGGCAACTGCAAAATCCTCGGCCCCTCTACAAATAAAGAACAAATGGAAATTTAAGGATTACCAAGTTGATCTTAAGACCAAAGTTACATCCAAATATGGCAATATGATACTTTTTTTGCGGTAGTCTGGCCAGAATTGTCCCGAGGAACTTAAGGGATTTGTTCTACCAGATACCAGATTACAACTCTCAAGAAGACCAGAATGTTGTTGGAGTCCTGAAATGACTGATTCATAATACCCACAAGCCAAATATCTCTGAAACATGAGACGAGCTCAAGCCTTGATTCTTGTTTATACCGCAGCAAGACTCCCTGAGACTTTTTGGATTCTGGACTTGTGTATCACAGATTCCTTATTCTTCTTTTCCCAGGGGCCGTGTATTGTCCTGTATATAAGGACTCCCTTTCCCCAGAACCTCCTTTGGAAACCCTGATTCCTGTTTTGCCATTAGCAAGATGTCATGTAGTTATTGTGATGGAGGAACCGTGTAAAAGATGTTTCTTAGTTCTCCTTAGCTAGATATCATATCGGTTCTGCATATGAGCACTGCTATTACCTATGTTTCAGCTTCTAAACCCTGATTCTTGTTTAGACCACAGCACACGGTCTGTTAATTTTAAGGACTGTGTACTGCTATAACCCCGATTATTTTTCTTCCTTGGCAAGGGGCTGTGTATTTTCCTGTGTATTAGGCATCTCATTAGATACATCCTGCTTCGATACTCTGATTCTTTTAGAACTTTCCAAGATGCTCTGTAGATTTTTGGGATTGAAGACTCGTGTAACACACATTCCTTCTTGTTTCATGGCACAGATTGCTTCTTATTTCATAGCAATAGGTCAAGTAGTTGCCTGTAAATAAGGTCTCTTTTTCCATATTCATGCTCGAAAACACCATGATTCGTGTTTAGCCCATAGCAAGATGACTTTAAGGTTTTTTGGGATTAAGGACCCGAGATACACAGATTTCTTATTCTTACTTGTAATAGACAGTGAAGTTTCCTTTATGTGAATACTCCCATTACCCTGATTCTTACTTCAATAACCTGATTCGTGGTTATGTCTTAGGAAGACGGCCTGTAGTTTATGGGATTCAGGACTCATATAAGGATAATTGCTTATACTTTCTTAGCAATGTGACGTGTTGTTTCCTGTATATGACAACCTCCATTACCCAGCTTCCTGCTTCACTCTACAGGATGCTGAGACAGTTCCTGGTGACCGAGAATTCCAGTTTTTTGGATATCAAGAGAAAGACGTCCATAATGTTCTTTGGGAACTCAAATCCAAGATTCCTGGTTCCCCTTCACAAGGCCTCCCTAAAATGTGGAATATTCCAAACCCAAAACACCAATTCCTACCTGCCCTCCACAAGAATTTTCTGTAATTTGAGGTCACCAGAATCGAGGAATTTTTTACCAATATACCTTTTGATTATGGGGAATATGATTATGGTCGAAGATGGTCCCAGGAAACAAAAGTATTTCTAGGGCCAAATCCTTGATTACAACTAACAAGAGGACCAGAAAGATCCTGAGGATCTGTAATGACAGATTTAGTGTATCCACGGAGCAAGTAGCCCTGAAAATGTAGGGACCCAGAATCCCAAATTGCTGATTAAACTTTATCAAGGGGACCTGTAAATTCCGGAAAATGAGAACACCTAGAACCGGATTTCCTTTTATTTCTCAGTAAGATGCCCTGATTTTTCCTGTCGATTTGGATTCCAAATTTAGTATATCCAAAGACAGATGCCCAGAAGTTTCCTAGGTTCGTGGATTCCATGATTCCTGGTTACCATTAAAAGGATGTAGTAAACATTTGGCAAGTGCAAAACCCTTGTCTCTTCTCAAAATAAAAAGAGACACGGAAGGGGAAGGATTACAGGGTGCACCTTAAGACCAGAGTTACATCCAATTATGGCAAGAAGATTCTTTTTGTCCTGGAATCTGGGCTTAGTTGTTCTGAAGAACCTAAGGAACTTGGAGTGCCCAATACCATTTACAACTTTTAAGGGGACCAGAATGACTCCCATAAAGTTGTTGAGGATTGGAACCAAACATTCCTGGTCCCTTTTCAAAAGCCTCACTAAAAATGTGGCACCATAGAACCCCAGATTTCTGATTAAACCTTATCAAGGGACTTTGTAGATTTAGGCAATTGAGAACACCAAGAACTGGATCCCCCTTCTGTTCTCAGCAAGATGTCCTGAATTTCCCTGTCCATGTGGATTCCAAAACTCTGTGTACACAAATGCAGATGCCCAGATGTTTCCTAGGGACGAGGAATCCATGGATTTTAAAATACATTTTAAAAATTCGTACTAAACCTTTGTCAACTGCAAATCCCTCGGCCCCTTTACAAATAAAGAATAAACGGAAATTCAAGGATTACCAAATTCATCTTAAGACCAAAGTTACATCCAAATACAGCAATATGATACATTTTTTTCCGGGAATCTGTCCTTAATTGTCCTGAGGAACTCAAGGGATTTGTACAACCAGATACCCGATTACAACTCTCAAGAGGACCAGAATGTTGCTGAAGTCTTTAAATGACTGATGCATAATACCCACAAGCCAAATATATCTGAAACAGACTAGCTCGAAGCCTTGATTCTTGTTTATACTGCAGCAAGACGTCCTGAGAATTTTTTGGATTGTGGATTAGTGTATCACAGATTCCTCATTCTTCTTTACTGAGGGGCCATGTAATGTCCAGTATATGAGGACTCCCATTCCCCAGAAACCTGTTTAGACACCCTGATTCTTGTTTTGCCATTAGCAAGATGTCATGTAGATATTGTGATGGAGGAACCGTGCAAAAGAGGTTTCTTAGTTCTCCTTTGCTAGAGATCTTATAGATTCTGCATATGAGGACTGCTACTCCCTATGTTCCAGCTTGTAATCCCTGAGTCTTGTTTAACCCGCAACAGATGACCTGTTGATTTTAAGGACTGA
>NW_007245637.1:0-1295 GCF_000164805.1 Carlito syrichta
CGATGGAATAATACGCAGCCATAAAAAAAGAACAAAATCATGAATTTCGCTGCAACCTGGATGGAACTAGAGTCTATAATACTGAGTGACCTCTCACAAAAACAAAAAATCCGAATATCACATGTTCTCACTCATATAATGGACCTTGAACATCCAATGCAATACTATGAGAAATTGACTGATGGTACTGGGAAACTATGGGGGGGAGGGAGATGGGATTAACAGTAGCAAATATCTGTCGGGGGATGGGAAAACACTTCTTATCTACAGGGTGCCTGAATGAAACGTCATTGTACACCTAACCCTTAACTGTACCCCACAAAACCATAATAAAAAATACTGATTAATGAAAAAAAAATAAAAAATAAAAAAAAAAAAAAAAAAAGAAACAACTTTCTGTGTGCTCACAATAGTTTGGTTTACTTGTTATTTAAGTAAATTACAGAATTTCACTAGCAAGTGCTACTGGCATAAACCAACTTGGAAACAAACACAACTGACTCTTTGTTCCCCCTTAACTCAGCCCGCAGGAGCAGAAGATGAGGGACAAGCCACTGGAGAGCCGCCCTGTGGATGGGCGAGGGCTTGCGGGGTGGATGTCAGGCTGCGTGTTTGACAGCGAAAGGGCAGACCTCAATCAGGAGAAGGGCCAGGGGAGATTAGTTCAAGAAGCTGTTTATCAGTGCAGGTGTGTCTAAACCTGTGTGTGTGCTGAGCCTCTGTGCCAGGCATTTACGGGAGCACATGAGTGTTCCCATCTCTTACCCCCAAAGACAAGTCTCCACTCATGCCACCAGGAAGCATGGATTATCCAACCAACCATCCATCTGCAGCAGATGAAGCTGACATTTTTGGTGGTAGGTCCCTTGATTAAGTGAGTTGGGCCTGGCTGTTGGGGACATGATCCAAGTCAGCCACAAGGCAAGACTGGGGGCAGGACAAAGCCAGCATGTCCTGAGTGTCCACTCTGTCATTTCCTCACACTCTCACAATGACCTGTGAGATGCAATCCTTCTGTACCCCACCACCAGTGAGAAAATGATGACTCTGGGAAGTCAGGGGCTTCTCAAGCTGGACAGTGGTGGCACCGGGCTGTAAACACAGGCCTCCCAGGCCCATTGCCCACCAGGGCAACCCCCCCCCACCCATGGAGACTTAAATGACCAGTGACCGACTGTGAAGGATAGTTGAGAACCCTTCATAGACCCCAGCCTGCCCCAGGGAGCCTCTGTGGAGATTGGGGGTGGGCGTGGGGGTGGGGGTGGGCAGGAAGGCTCACTGACTGGTGGGAGCCC